>NC_060187.1:5293513-5446013 GCF_021184085.1 Oncorhynchus gorbuscha | reverse complement strand
TGTAGAGGAGGGTCAGCTCTTTATACAACACTGTATTGGGTTACTGAGATCAAGGCAATAACAAAATATACTATTTCATAAACAATTAATGCAACAAATTAATGACGGAAATAACACTGGTAAAAATCAAAAATATATTTCTGAACACGATTATGCACAATGTTTTGTGTTCAGGCCTTTTTGTGTCAGGAAAGCATTCAAATATGGCTGAAACAAAAATGGCAATTGATGCCATATTGCAGAAGTAAAAAAAAAAAAAGAGATGTTAGAGAATGAATATTCATTGTTATTGTGATGCATCCATGTATAAAACAACATCATTTCCCAGATAATACTCGTTGACTTCTTTTTGACAAATCGGGAGCGTTATTTGTGTGCACGACCTTTTTGTTTATCCAGTCTTTTTTTTGTTCTGCGATGACAAAAGCATCTAAAAAAAATCAAAAGCCCTAAATCTAGAGAGAGGAACTCACATGCCTGCGATTAAAGATGGTGACCATAAATCAGACTGAGCGGATTTTAATTGTAAGACGTTCCTCTGATACTGTTTTCTCTCGCTCTCTCTCTCTCTCTTCCCTGACAAAAATCTGACAGTAGCTTTGCATGGCAAACCTGTTTAATGAACCACTAATCCAGTAAGAACGTATTATGGCAAACTGTCACACACTGCATTGTGGCAATATTAACTTGAATTTACATCATCATCCTCTGGTAATGCTGGAATATTTGGATTTCCATTAATGCAGGCAGTTCTTTTGCTGAAAAGGAAACAGTGGTGAACAAAATCTGGGTTCCCCCCCCCCTCTTCTTTTGATTGGGTGCCGATGTTAAAGGGCCAGTGCAGTCAAAATTCAGTTTTTCATGTGTTTTATATCATATTGTAGAAAAAAGCGGATGAAACTAACACCGTAAAAACGTGAACAAATTTCACAAGTGTAATTTCCTGATAGTTGCCGGTTGAAAATCTACACAGGGCCTTCAAATCAGAAGGTTTGTATGGGTTGGGAGTTTTGGCTTTCCATGGTGACGTCACCATGCGGTAAATTGGTTAATAGACCAATAACAAATGGAGATCCAAACCGTTCTGCCAATAACTCGTTTCCAGTTTTCCCCCTACCACTCAGAACACTCCCAGACAGTCCTAGCAAAATTCTTGCTTGAGAAATAGTTTATAGTAAAAAATTACTGTAAGGTACTTAATTGTCACCCAGAAATTATTTGATATTGATGTAAAAAACGTCTGATTTCGGGCCCTTTAAGCAATACACGGAGGAGCATTCTTTATTGGGACGACAGCTCCAAGCCTTTCGCACTCATCGTAATCAAAGCCCAATAAACAAAAGAGCTTCACTCGCATTACTTAAGACAATTCTGAAGCAGCCTAGCTCTATATTCAGCCCAGTGTAAAGCCAGGGCGATATTACAGCTTTGTACATACTGCTGTAAATCAACAGGAACAATGGGGGGAGGCCGATGCAGTCATCCATATCAAATACAACAAGCAACAGAGAACAATGAATCAACACACTCCATGTGAAGAGAATCTCTCTCTCTCTCTCTCTCTCTCTCTCTCTCTCTCTCTCTCTCTCTCTCTCTCTCTGTCTCTCTCTCTCTGTCTCTCTCTCTCTCTCTCTCTCTCTCTCTCTCTCTCTCTCTGTCTCTCTCTCTCTGTCTCTCTCTCTCTCTCTCTCTCTCTCTCTCTCTCTCTCTCTCTCTCTCTCTCTCTCTCTCTCTCTGTCTCTCTCTCTCTGTCTCTGTCTCTCTCTCTCTCTCTCTCTCTCTCTCTGTCTCTCTGTCTTCTGTCTCTGTCTCTCTGTCTGTCTGTCTCTGTCTCTGTCTCTGTCTCTGTCTCTGTCTCTGTCTCTGTCTCTGTCTCTGTCTCTCTCTCTGTCTCTGTCTCTCTCTCTCTCTCTGTCTCTCTCTCTCTCTCTCTCTCTCTCTCTCTCTCTCTCTCTCTCTCTCTCTCTCTCTCTCTCTCTCTCTCTCTCTCTCGCTCTCTGTCTGTCTGTCTCTCTGTCTCTCTCTCTCTCTCTCTCTCTCTGTCTCTCTGTCTGTCTGTCTCTCTGTCTCTCTGTCTCTCTCTCTCTCTCATATATATATATATATATATAATGAATTTATATTTCAGGATGGCTGCTGTTTGGAAGCGATGTTTACAATAGGCTGAGTTGATTTCAGGTCCTCGCTGTTCTTCCATCCGTGACCTAGAGAAGAATTCCGCGGGCGTTTTGATCCTGCCATAACGACATAGTTACAGAGATGTGACTTCAACATCAACACTCTGCCTTTCATACACCATAACAACGTGTCAGAGGGAGGGCAGGTAGCCAGTCAATGTGACATCCCACTGGGCACAGACATCAGTTCAACGTCTAGTTTTGATTTACATTTGGTCAATCAACACAACAGTTTACAGCTGTGCTAACATAATTGCAAAAGGGTTTTCTAATGATCAATTAGCCTTTTAAAATGATCAACTTGGATTAGCTAACACAACGTGCCATTGGAACACAGGAGTGATGGTTGCTGATAATGGGCCTCTGAACGCCAATGTAGATATTCCATAAAAAATCAGCCGGTTCCAGCTACAACAGTCATTTACAACATTAAAAATGTCTACACTTGTATTTCTGCTCAATTTGATTCTATTTTAATGGACAATGCTTTTCTTTGAAAACACAAGGACATTTCTAAGTGACCCCAAACTTTTGAATGGTAGTATATGTGGATGGCTTTCCTATAGAATTCTATTCAACACGTTGGGACAAAGTAGCACCCCTATTTACACAAATGTCAACACACACGTCACTCAATTCAGTGCTTCCTAGTTCCATGTATCAAACAGTTTTTTCAGTTTTATTAATCCAGGGAAATCTGAATAGTCCTCTGCTGATTAAAGACCCATAAGTTGAATAAATTGTGACAAAATAATAACAAAGCTTATAAGCAACAGAATTTAATTATTTTTTTATTTCACCTTTATTTAACCAGGTAGGCTAGTTGAGAACAAGTTCTCATTTGCAACTGCGACCTGGCCAAGATAAAGCAAAGCAGTGTGACACAAACAACAGAGTTGGAATAAACAAACATACAGTCAATAACACAGACTTACAAAAGTGGCAAAAGTCTTACCAAACTTGAAATCTATCAATCAAACAGGGATTATATAAAAAATAGACAATTACAAACAAATATAAGAACATGCTTCAGTTTAATACAATACGCAAAAAAAATATATGTCGATTTATTAATAATGGCTGTTGATGCCGAAAAGGCTTTCGACCGTCTAGAATGGCCTTTTATATTCAAAACTTTGGAAGATTTCAACTTCCCAGCTGAAATAATAAATGTAATAACAAATATTGAATACATGTCCTAAAGCTAAAATATACACAAATAATACATTATCTGATTAAATTTCTTCAGAAAAGGGCACAAGACAGGGATGTTCCCTGTCCCCCAGGCAATTGAACTGCTTGAAGTAAGAATTAGACAGGACACAAACATTACAGGCATCAGTATTGGTAAACATGAATATAAACTATTGCAGATGATATCCTGATACACCTGACCAATACTGAAAACTCAATGCCCCCTTCGGTCAAAATATTTTCAGAATACTAAAAAATCTCGGGATATAAAATTGACATGGAAAATAAATAAATAATGGCAATAAGAAAAATAAAAAATAACTCATGATCTACAGAAATAATTTAAGCAAACCACAAAAAATATAACTTTATTCCAATTGTCAACAATATGAAATCAAATGGCTACTCAGACAATGCCCCCCCCCTCTTTTACACCGCTGCTACTCTCTTTTATTATCGATTCATATTCACTTTAATAACTCTACTTGCATGTACATATTACCTCAATTACCTCGACCAACCCCGTACCCCAGCACATTGACTCTGTACTGTAACACCCTGTATATAGCCTCCACATTGACTCTGTACCGGTACCCCCTGTATATAGCCTCCACATTGACTCTGTACCGGTACCCCCTGTATATAGCCTCCCCATTGACTCTGTACCGGTACCCCCTGTATATAGCCTCCACATTGACTCTGTACCGTAACACCCTGTATATAGCCTCCACATTGACTCTGTACCGGTACCCCCTGTATATAGTCGCTCTATTGTTATTTTACTGCTGCTCTTGAACAACTTGTTACTTTTACTTTTTTATTCTTATTCATGTTTTTTAAACTGCAATGTTGGTTAGGGGCTTGCAAGTAAGCATTTCACTGTAAGGTCTATACATGTTTCATTCTGCGCATGTGACCAATAACATTAGATTCCATTTGATTTGAAAGCAGACCTAATGAAATGGATCATCTTCCCATAAGTCTTACAGGTAGAATTACACCTCTTATAAATGGCTTAGCTGTCAAAGTTTCCAATTTATTTTCGGATAAACCAATTACCCCACCGAAGACATTCTTTAAAAAAAACATAACATACTTTATATGGGAAAATAAAAGAGTTAGAATGAAAAGGAACGTTTTACATCATTCTAACTCTGATGGTGGTTTTAACCTTCCAGACTTGGAATTGTATCAACTCGGGACCCAAGGCATTTACTTGCCACACATAGTTAAAAGCACTAAAGAGGAACATTGGGTACATACTGAAGATATGCATGCAAATCCCAATAATATTTTTACGTGTCAGTAATCAAAGGATGGAGCTAAGAACATTAACACCTTAAGAGTTAAGAACACTATAACAATATAGAACACTATGACAATATAGAACACTACAACACTAGAGAACACTAGAACACTATAACATTATAGAACACTATAACAATATAGAACTTTACAACAATATAGAGCACAACAACACTAGAGAACACTAGAACACTATAGAACACTATAACAATACAGAACACTATGAACATATAACAATATAGAACACTATACAATATAGAACACTATAACACTATAACACTATAACACTACAGAACACTGTGACAATATAACAATATAGAACACTATACAATATAGAACACTATAACACTATAACACTATAACACTATAACACTACAGAACACTGTGACAATATAACAATATAGAACACTATAACAATATAGAGCACTACAACACTGTAGAACACTAGAACACTATAGAACACTATAACAATATAGAACACTATAACAATATAGAACACTATAACAATATGGAACACTATAACAATATAGAACACTATAACACTACAGAACACTATAACAATATAGAACACTATAACAATATAGAACACTATAACAATATGGAACACTATAACAATATAGAACACTATAGAACACTATAAAAATATAGAACACTATAACACTACAGAACACTATGAGAATATAACAATATAGAACACTATAACAATATAGAGCACTACAACACTGTAGAACACTAGAACACTATAGAACACTAGAACACTATAGAACACTATAACAATATAGAACACTATAACAATATAGAACACTATAACAATATAGAACACTATATAACACTACAGGACACTTTGACAATATAACAATATAGAACACTATAACAATATAGAGCACTATAACAATATAGAACACTTTAACACTACGGATCACTACAACACTATAGAACACTATAACAATATAGAACACTATAACAATATAGAACACTACAACACTATAGAACACTATAACACTATAGAACACTAGAACACTATAGAACACTATAACAATATAGAACACTATGACACTTCGGAACACTATAACACTATAGAACACTATAACAATATAGAACACTATAACACTACTGAACACTATAACAATATAGAACACTATAACACTATAGAACACTATAAACCTATAGAACACTATGACACTAGAACACTATAACACTATAACACTATAGAACACTATAACACTATAGAACACTATAACACTATAGAACACTATAACACTATAACACTATAACACCATAGAACACTATGACAATATAACAATTTAGAACACTATAGAACACTATAACAATATAGAACACTATAACACTACAGAACACTAATACAATATAACAATATAGAACACTATACCAATATAGAACACTATAACAATATAGAACACTATAACACTATAGAACACTATAACACTATAGAACACTATAACACTATAGAACACTATAACACTATAACACTATAACACTATAACACTATAGAACACTATGACAATATAACAATTTAGAACACTATAGAACACTATACCAATATAGAACACTATAACACTACAGAACACTAATACAATATAACAATATAGAACACTATACCAATATAGAACACTATAACAATATAGAACACTATAACACTACGGAACACTATAACAATATAGAACACTATAACAATATAGAACACTATAACAATATGGAACACTATAACAATATAGAACAATATAGAACACTATAAAAATATAGAACACTATAACACTACAGAACACTATGACAATATAACAATATAGAACACTATAACAATATAGAGCACTATAACAATATAGAACACTATAACACTATGGAACACTACAACACTATAGAACACTATAACAATATAGAACACTATAACAATATAGAACACTACAACACTGTAGAACACTAGAACACTATAGAACACTAGAACACTATAGAACACTATAACAATATAGAACACTACAACACTGTAGAACACTAGAACACTATAGAACACTAGAACACTATAGAACACTATAACAATATAGAACACTATAACAATATAGAACACTACAACACTATAGAACACTATAACACTATAGAACACTAGAACACTATAGAACACTAGAACACTATAGAACACTATAACACTATAGAACACTATAACACTACTGAACACTATAACAATATAGAACACTATAACACTATAGAACACTATAAACCTATAGAACACTATAAGAACACTATAACACTATAGAACACTATAACACTATAGAACACTATAACACTATAGAACACTATAACACTATAACACTATAGAACACTATGACAATATAACAATTTAGAACACTATAGAACACTATAACAATATAGAACACTATAACACTACAGAACACTAATACAATATAACAATATAGAACACTATACCAATATAGAACACTATAACAATATAGAACACTATAACACTATAACACTATAACACTATAGAACACTATGACAATATAACAATTTAGAACACTATAGAACACTATAACAATATAGAACACTATAACACTACAGAACACTAATACAATATAACAATATAGAACACTATACCAATAGAACACTATAACAATATAGAACACTATAACACTACGGAACACTATAACAATATAGAACACTATAACACTATAGAACACTATAACACTATAGAACACTATAACACTATAACACTATAACAATATAAAACACTAAGACACTTCAGAACACTACAACACTATAGAACACTATAACACTATAGAACACTATAACACTATAGAACACTATAAACCTATAGAACACTATGACACTAGAAGACTATAACACTATAACACTATAGAACACTATAACACTATAGAACACTCTAACACTATAGAACACTATAACACTATAACACTATAACACTATAACACTAAAGAACACTATAACACTATAGAACACTATAACAATACAGAACACTATGAGCATATAACAATATAGAACACTATACAATATAGAACACTATAACACTATAACACTATAACACTATAAGACTACAGAACACTGTGACAATATAACAATATAGAACACTATAACAATATAGAGCACTACAACACTGTAGAACACTAGAACACTATAGAACACTATAACAATATAGAACACTATAACAATATAGAACACTATAACAATATGGAACACTATAACAATATAGAACACTATAACACTACAGAACACTATAACAATATAGAACACTATAACAATATAGAACACTATAACAATATGGAACACTATAACAATATAGAACACTATAGAACACTATAAAAATATAGAACACTATAACACTACAGAACACTATGAGAATATAACAATATAGAACACTATAACAATATAGAGCACTACAACACTGTAGAACACTAGAACACTATAGAACACTAGAACACTATAGAACACTATAACAATATAGAACACTATAACAATATAGAACACTATAACAATATAGAACACTATAACACTACAGGACACTTTGACAATATAACAATATAGAACACTATAACAATATAGAGCACTATAACAATATAGAACACTTTAACACTACGGATCACTACAACACTATAGAACACTATAACAATATAGAACACTATAACAATATAGAACACTACAACACTATAGAACACTATAACACTATAGAACACTAGAACACTATAGAACACTATAACAATATAGAACACTATGACACTATAGAACACTATAACACTATAGAACACTAGAACACTATAGAACACTATAACACTATAGAACACTATAAACACTATGACTAGAACACTATAACACTATAACACTATAGAACACTATAACACTATAGAACACTATAACACTATAGAACACTAACACTAGAACAATATAACACTATAACACTATAGAACACTATGACAATATAACAGAACACTATAGAACACTATAACACTATAGAACACTATAACACTATAGAACACTATAACACTATAGAACACTATAACACTATAACACTATAACACTATAGAACACTATGACAATATAACAATTTAGAACACTATAGAACACTATAACAATATAGAACACTATAACACTACAGAACACTAATACAATATAACAATATAGAACACTATACCAATAGAACACTATAACAATATAGAACACTATAACACTACGGAACACTATAACAATATAGAACACTATAACACTATAGAACACTATAACACTATAGAACACTATAACACTATAACACTATAGAACACTATGACAATATAACAATTTAGAACACTATAGAACACTATAACAATATAGAACACTATAACACTACAGAACATTAATACAATATAACAATATAGAACACTATACCAATATAGAACACTATAACAATATAGAACACTATAACACTATAACACTATAACACTATAGAACACTATGACAATATAACAATTTAGAACACTATAGAACACTATAACAATATAGAACACTATAACACTACAGAACACTAATACAATATAACAATATAGAACACTATACCAATAGAACACTATAACAATATAGAACACTATAACACTACGGAACACTATAACAATATAGAACACTATAACAATATAGAACACTATAACAATATGGAACACTATAACAATATAGAACACTATAGAACACTATAAAAATATAGAACACTATAACACTACAGAACACTATGACAATATAACAATATAGAACACTATAACAATATAGAGCACTATAACAATATAGAACACTATAACACTATGGAACACTACAACACTATAGAACACTATAGAACACTATAACAATATAGAACACTAGAACACTATATAGAACACTAGAACACTATAGAACACTATAACAATATAGAACACTACAACACTGTAGAACACTAGAACAATATAGAACACTATAACAATATAGAGCACTATAACAATATAGAACACTATAACACTAAGGATCACTACAACACTATAGAACACTATAACAATATAGAAAACTACAACACTATAGAACACTATAACACTATAGAACACTAGAACACTATAGAACACTATAACAATATAAAACACTATAACAATATAGAACACTATAACACTATAGAACACTATAAACCTATAGAACACACTATAAGACTATAACACTATAACACTATAGAACACTATAACACTATAGAACACTCTAACACTACATTTACATTACATTTAAGAACACTATCCAGAGCGACTTACAAATTGGTGCATTCACCTTATGACATCCAGTGGGACATATAACAATAACACTCCAGTGGGACAGTACTAACAATAGTGAACACTATAACTTATAGAACACTATTCCTTAAAGAGGTGGGGTTTCAGGTGTCTCCGGAAGGTAACAATATAGAACACTATTTGTTCCACCATTGGGGGCCAGGGCACTAACAGTTTTGACTGGGCTGACAGCTGTACTTCCTCAGTGGTAGGGAGGCTAGCAGGCCAGAGGTGGATGAACACTTGTTTGGGTGTAGGGCCTGATCAGAGCCTAGGTAACAGCTAGGCAAGCACCATAGAACACTATAACACTATAACACTATAACACTATAACACTAAAGAACACTATAACACTATAGAACACTATAACACTATAGAACACTATAACAATATAAAACACTATAACACTCTAGAACACTATAACACAATAACACTATAACACTATAGAACACTATAACGCTATAACACAATAGAACACTATAACACTATAGAACACTATAACAATATAGAGCACTGTAACAATATAGAACACTATAACAATATAGAACACTATAACAATATAGAACACTATAACACTCTAGAACACTATAACACTATAACACTATAGAACACTATAACACTATAGAACACTATAACAATATAGAACACTATAACACTCTAGAACACTATAACACTATAACACTATAGAACACTATAACGCTATAACACAATAGAACACTATAACACTATAGAACACTATAACAATATAGAACACTATAACAATATAGAACACTACAACACTATAGAACACTATAACACTATAGAACACTAGATCACTATAGAACACTATAACAATATAGAACACTATGACACTTCGGAACACTACAACACTATAGAACACTATAACACTATAGAACACTATAACACTATAGAACACTATAACACTACTGAACACTATAACAATATAGAACACTATAACACTATAGAACACTATAAACCTATAGAACACTATGACACTAGAACACTATAACACTATAACACTATAGAACACTATAACACTATAGAACACTATAACAATATAGAACACTATAACACTATAGAACACTATAAACCTATAGAACACTATGACACTAGAACACTATAACACTATAACACTATAACACTATAGAACACTATAACACTATAACACTATAGAACACTATAACACTATAGAACACTATAACACTATAACACTATAGAACACTATAACGCTATAACACAATAGAACACTATAACACTATAGAACACTATAACAATATAGAGCACTGTAACAATATAGAACACTATAACACTATAGAACACTACAACACTATAGAACACTATAACACTATAGAACACTAGAACACTATAGAACACTATACCAATATAGAACACTATAACTCTATAACACTATAGAACACTATAACACTATAACACTATAGAACAATATAACAATATAGAGCACTGTAACAATATAGAACACTATAACACTATAACACTATAACACTATAGAACACTATAGAACACTATAACACTATAGAACACTATAACACTCTAGAACACTATAACACTATAACACTATAACACAATAGAACACTATAACACTATAGAACAATATAACAATATAGAGCACTGTAACAATATAGAACACTATAACACTATAGAACACTACAACACTATAGAACACTATAACACTATAGAACACTAGAACACTATAGAACACTATAACAATATAGAACACTATAACACTATAACACTATAACACTATAACACTATAGAACACTATAACACTAAAACACTATAACACTAGAACACTATAACACTATAACAATATAGAACACTACAACACTATAGAACACTATAACAATATAGAACACTATAACAATATAGAACACTACAACACTATAGAACACTATAACACTATAGAACAATAGAACACTATAGAACACTATTACAATATAGAACACTATAACACTACGGAACACTACAGCACTATAGAACACTATAACACTATAGAACACTATAACACTATAGAACACTATAACACTATAGAACACTATAACCCTATAACGCTATAACACTATAACACTAGAACACTATGGAACACTATAGAACACTATAACACTATAGAACACTATAAACCTATAGAACACTATAACACTATAGAACATTATAACACTATAGAACACTATAACAATATAAAACACTATGACACTTCGGAACACTACAACACTATAGAACACTATAACACTATAGAACACTATAACACTATAGAACACTATAAACCTATAGAACACTATGACACTAGAAGACTATAACACTATAACACTATAGAACACTATAACACTATAGAACACTCTAACACTATAGAACACTATAACACTATAACACTATAACACTATAACACTAAAGAACACTATAACACTATAGAACACTATAACACTATAGAACACTATAACAATATAAAACACTATAACACTCTAGAACACTATAACACAATAACACTATAACACTATAGAACACTATAACGCTATAACACAATAGAACACTATAACACTATAGAACACTATAACAATATAGAGCACTGTAACAATATAGAACACTATAACAATATAGAACACTATAACACTCTAGAACACTATAACACTATAACACTATAGAACACTATAACACTATAGAACACTATAACAATATAGAACACTATACCACTCTAGAACACTATAACACTATAGAACACTATAGAACACTATAACGCTATAACACAATAGAACACTATACCACTATAGAACACTATAACAATATAGAACACTATAACAATATAGAACACTACAACACTATAGAACACTATAACACTATAGAACACTAGAACACTATAGAACACTATAACAATATAGAACACTATGACACTTCGGAACACTACAACACTATAGAACACTATAACACTATAGAACACTATAACACTATAGAACACTATAACACTACTGAACACTATAACAATATAGAACACTATAACACTATAGAACACTATAAACCTATAGAACACTATGACACTATAACACTATAGAACACTATAACACTATAACACTATAGAACACTATAACACTATAGAACACTATAACAATATAGAACACTATAACACTCTAGAACACTATAACACTATAACACTATAACACTATAGAACACTATAACGCTATAACACAATAGAACACTATAACACTATAGAACACTATAACAATATAGAGCACTGTAACAATATAGAACACTATAACACTATAGAACACTACAACACTATAGAACACTATAACACTATAGAACACTAGAACACTATAGAACACTATACCAATATAGAACACTATAACTCTATAACACTATAGAACACTATAACACTATAACACTATAGAACAATATAACAATATAGAGCACTGTAACAATATAGAACACTATAACACTATAACACTATAACACTATAGAACACTATAACACTATAACACTATGGAACACTATAACACTCTAGAACACTATAACACTATAACACTATAACACAATAGAACACTATAACACTATAGAACAATATAACAATATAGAGCACTGTAACAATATAGAACACTATAACACTATAGAACACTACAACACTATAGAACACTAGAACACTATAGAACACTATAACAATATAGAACACTATAACACTATAACACTATAACACTATAACACTATAGAACACTATAACACTATAACACTAGAACACTATAACACTATAACAATATAGAACACTACAACACTATAGAACACTATAACAATATAGAACACTATAACAATATAGAACACTACAACACTATAGAACACTATAACACTATAGAACAATAGAACACTATAGAACACTATAACAATATAGAACACTATAACACTACGGAACACTACAACACTATAGAACACTATAGAACACTATAACACTATAGAACACTATAACACTATAGAACACTATAACCCTATAACGCTATAACACTATAACACTAGAACACTATGGAACACTATAGAACACTATAACACTATAGAACACTATAAACCTATAACACTATAGAACACTATAACACTATAGAACACTATAACAATATAGAACACTATAACACTCTAGAACACTATAACACTATAACACTATAACACTATAGAACACTATAACGCTATAACACAATAGAACACTATAACACTATAGAACACTATAACAATATAGAGCACTGTAACAATATAGAACACTATAACACTATAGAACACTACAACACTATAGAACACTATAACACTATAGAACACTAGAACATTATAGAACACTATACCAATATAGAACACTATAACTCTATAACACTATAGAACACTATAACACTATAACACTATAGAACAATATAACAATATAGAGCACTGTAACAATATAGAACACTATAACACTATAACACTATAACACTATAGAACACTATAACACTATAACACTATAGAACACTATAACACTCTAGAACACTATAACACTATAACACTATAACACAATAGAACACTATAACACTATAGAACAATCTAACAATATAGAGCACTGTAACAATATAGAACACTATAACACTATAGAACACTATAACACTATAGAACACTAGAACACTATAGAACACTATAACAATATAGAACACTATAACACTATAACACTATAACACTATAACACTATAGAACACTATAACACTATAACACTAGAACACTATAACACTATAACAATATAGAACACTACAACACTATAGAACACTATAACAATATAGAACACTATAACAATATAGAACACTACAACACTATAGAACACTATAACACTATAGAACAATAGAACACTATAGAACACTATAACAATATAGAACACTATAACACTACGGAACACTACAACACTATAGAACACTATAGAACACTATAACACTATAGAACACTATAACACTATAGAACACTATAACCCTATAACGCTATAACACTATAACACTAGAACACTATGGAACACTATAGAACACTATAACACTATAGAACACTATAAACCTATAGAACACTATAACACTATAGAACATTATAACACTATAGAACACTATAACAATATAGAACACTACAACACTATAGAACACTATAGAACACTAGAACACTATAGAACACTATAATAATATAGAACACTATAACACTACGGAACACTACAACACTATAACACTATAGAACACTATAACACTATAGAACACTATAACACTATAACACAATAACACTGTAGAACACTATAACACTATAACACAATAGAACACTATAACACTATAGAACACTATAACACTATGGAACACTATAGAACACAATAACACTATAGAACACTATAACACTATAGAACACTGTAACACTATAGAACACTATAACACTATGGAACACTATAGAACACTATAACACTATAGAACACTATAAACCTATAGAACACTAGAACACTATAACACTATAACACTATTGAACACTATAACACTATAGAACACTATAACACTATAGAACACGATAACACTACGGAACACTACAACACTATAACACTATAGAACACTATAACACTATAGAACACTATAACACTATGGAACACTATAGAACACTATAACACTATAGAACACTATAACAATATAGAACACTATAACACTACGGAACACTACAACACTATAACACTATAGAACACTATAACACTATAACACAATAACACTATAGAACACTATAACACTATAACACAATAGAACACTATAACACTATAGAACACTATAACACTATGGAACACTATAACACTATGGAACACTATAACACTATAGAACACTATAACACTATGGAACACTACAGAACACAATAACACTATAGAACACTATAACACTATAGAACACTATAACAGGTTCTAGGGATGGAGGTGTGACCAGGTTCTAGGGATGGAGGTGTGACTCGTTACTAGGGATGGAGGTTTGACTATGAATTGAGGTGTGACCAGGTACTAGGGATGGAGGTGTGACTAGGTACTAGGGAAGGAGATGACTAGGGATGGAAGTGTGACCAGGTATTAGGGAGGGAGGTTTGACGAGGGATGGAGTTGTGACCAGGCACTAGGGATGGAGGTTTGAGTAGGGATGGAGGTGTGACCAGGTTCCTGGGATGGAGGTGTGACTCGGTACTAGGGATGGAGGTGTGACTAGGTACTAGGGATTGAGGTGTGACGAGGGATGGAGGTGTAATTAGATACTAGGGATGGAGGTGTGACCAGGTACTAAGGATGGAGGTGTGACCAGGTCCTGGGGATGGAGGTGTGACTAGGTACTAGGGAAGGAGGTGTGACAAGGGCTGGAGGTGTGACTATGGATGGAGGTGTGACCAGGAACTAGGGATGGAGATGTGATTATGGATGGAGGTGTGACTAGGTACTAGGGATGGAGGTGTGACTAGGGATGGAGGTGTGATTAGGTACTAGGGATGGAGGTGTGACCAGGTCCTAGAGATGGAGGTGTGACTAGGTACTATGGATGGAGGTGTGACCAGGAACTAGGGATGGAAGTGTGATTAGGATGGAGGTGTGACTAGGTACTAGGGATGGAGGTGTGACTAGGGATGGAGGTGTGATTAGGTACTAGGGATGGAGGTGTGACCAGGTCCTGGAGATGGAGGTGTGACTAGGTACTATGGATGGAGGTGTGACCAGGAACTAGGGATGGAGGTGTGATTAGGGATGGAGGTGTGACCAGGCACTAGCGATGGAGGTGTGATTAGGGATGAAGGTGTGATCAGGTTCTAGGGATGGAGTTGTGACCAGGTACTAGGGATGGAGGTGTGACTAGGTACTAGGGATGGATGTATGCCCAGGTACTAGGGATGGAGGTGTGACTAGGGATGGAGATGTGACCAGGTTCTAGGGATGGAGGTGTGACTAGGTACTATGGATGGAGGTGTGAGTAGGGATGGAGGTGTGACCAGGCACTATGGATGGAGGTGTGACTAGGGATGGAGGTGTGAGCAGGTTCTAGGGATGGAGGTGTGACTAGGTACTAGGGATGGAGGTGTGACTTGGGATGGAGGTGTGACCAGGCACTAGGGATGGATGTGTGACTAGGTACTAGGGATGGAGATGACTAGGAATGGAGGTGTGACCAGGTACTAAGGATGGAGGTGTGACTAGGGATGGAGGTATGACTATGGATGGAGGTGTGACCAGGTACGAGGGATGGAGGTGTGATTAGGGATGGAGGTGTGACCAGTTTCAAGGGATAGAGGTGTGACCAGGTACTAGGGATGGAGGTGTGACCAGGTACTAGGGATGGAGGTGTGACTATGGATGGAGGTGTGACCAGGTACTAGGGGTGGAGGTGTGACTAGGGATGAGGTGTGACTAGGGATGGAGGTGTGACTAGGGATGGAGGTGTGACCAGGCACTATGGATGAAGGCATGACTAGGGATGGAGGTGTGACCAAGTACTAGGGATGGAGTTGTGACCAGGTACTAGGGTTGGAGGTGTGACTAGGGATGGAGGTGTGACCAGGTTCTAGGGATGGAGGTGTGACTAGGTTCTAGGGATGGAGGTGTGACTTGGGATGGAGGTGTGACCAGGCACTAGGGATGGAGGTGTGACTAGGGATGGAGGTGTGACCAGGTACTAGGGATGGAGTTCTGACCAGGTACTAGGGATGGAGGTGTGACTAGGGATGGAGATGTGACCAGGTTAGGGGTGGAGGTGTGACTATGGATGGAGGTGTGACCAGTTAGTAGGGATGGAGGTGTGACTTGGGATGGAGGTGTGACTAGGGATGGAGGTTTGACTAGGGATGGAGATGTGACTATGGATGGAGGTGTGACTAAGTACTAGGAATGGAGGTGTGACTAGGGATGGAGGTGTGACTATGTACTGGGGATTGAGGTGTGACTAGGGATGGAGGTTTGACCAGGTACTAGGGATGGAGGTGTGACCAAGTACTAGGGATGGAGGTGTGACTAGGTACTAGGGATGGAAGTGTGACCAGGTCCTAGGGATGGAGGTGTGACTAGGTACTGGGATCAAAGTGTGACCAGGTACTAGGGATGGAGGTGTGACCAGGTACTAGGGATGGATGTATGACCAGGTACTAGGGATGGAGGTGTGACTAGGTACTAGGGATGGAGGTGTGACTAGGTACTAGGGATGGAGGTGTGACCAGGTACTAGGGATGGTGATGTGACCAGGTACTAGGGATGGAGGTGTGACCAGGTCCTGGGGATGGAGGTGTGATTTTGGATGGAGGTGTGACCAGGTACTAGGGATGGAGTTGTGACCAGGTACTAGGGTTGGAGGTGTGACTAGGGATGGAGATGTGACCAGGTTAGGGGTGGAGGTGTGACTAGGTACTATGGATGGAGGTGTGACTAGGTACTGGTGATGGAGGTGTGAGTAGGGATGGAGGTGTGACCAGGCACTAGGGGTGGAGATGTGACTAGGGATGGAGGTGTGATTAGGTACTAGGGATGGAGGTGTGACCAGGTCCTAGAGATGGAGGTGTGACTAGGTACTATGGATGGAGGTGTGACCAGGAACTAGGGATGGAAGTGTGATTAGGGATGGAGGTGTGACTAGGTACTAGGGATGGAGGTGTGACTAGGGATGGAGGTGTGATTAGGTACTAGGGATGGAGGTGTGACCAGGTCCTGGAGATGGAGGTGTGACTAGGTACTATGGATGGAGGTGTGACCAGGAACTAGGGATGGAGGTGTGATTAGGGATGGAGGTGTGACCAGGCACTAGCGATGGAGGTGTGATTAGGGATGAAGGTGTGATCAGGTTCTAGGGATGGAGTTGTGACCAGGTACTAGGGATGGAGGTGTGACTAGGTACTAGGGATGGATGTATGCCCAGGTACTAGGGATGGAGGTGTGACTAGGGATGGAGATGTGACCAGGTTCTAGGGATGGAGGTGTGACTAGGTACTATGGATGGAGGTGTGAGTAGGGATGGAGGTGTGACCAGGCACTATGGATGGAGGTGTGACTAGGGATGGAGGTGTGAGCAGGTTCTAGGGATGGAGGTGTGACTAGGTACTAGGGATGGAGGTGTGACTTGGGATGGAGGTGTGACCAGGCACTAGGGATGGATGTGTGACTAGGTACTAGGGATGGAGATGACTAGGGATGGAGGTGTGACCAGGTACTAAGGATGGAGGTGTGACCAGGTCCTGGGGATGGAGGTGTGACTAGGTACTAGGGATGGAGGTGTGACTAGGGATGGAGGTGTGACTCAGGTACTAGCGATGGAGGTGTGGCCAGGTACTAGGGATGGAGGAGTGACTAGGCATTAGGGTTTGGTTGGTGTGACTATGGATGGAGGTGTGACCAGGCACCAGGGATGGAGGTGTGACTAGGGATGGAGGTGTGACCAGGGTCTTAGGGATGGAGGTGTGACTCGGTACTAGGGATGGAGGTGTGACTAGGTACTAGGGATGGAGGTGTGATTAGGGATGGAGGTGTGACCAGGCACTAGCGATGGAGGTGTGATTAGGGATGAAGGTGTGACAAGGTACTAGGGATGGAGATGACTAGGGATGGAGGTGTGACCAGGTACTAAGGATGGAGGTGTGACCAGGTCCTGGGGATGGAGGAGTGACTAGGTACTAGGGATGGAGGTTTGACTAGGGATGGAGGTGTGACAAGGCACTAGGGATGGAGATGACTAGGGAAGGAGGTGTGACTAGGGATGGAGGTATGACTATGGATGGAGGTGTGACCAGGTACGAGGGATGGAGGTGTGATTAGGGATGGAGGTGTGACCAGTTTCAAGGGATAGAGGTGTGACCAGGTACTAGGGATGGAGGTGTGACCAGGTACTAGGGATGGAGGTGTGACTATGGATGGAGGTGTGACCAGGTACTAGGGGTGGAGGTGTGACTAGGGATGAGGTGTGACTAGGGATGGAGGTGTGACTAGGGATGGAGGTGTGACCAGGCACTATGGATGAAGGCATGACTAGGGATGGAGGTGTGACCAAGTACTAGGGATGGAGTTGTGACCAGGTACTAGGGTTGGAGGTGTGACTAGGGATGGAGGTGTGACCAGGTTCTAGGGATGGAGGTGTGACTAGGTTCTAGGGATGGAGGTGTGACTTGGGATGGAGGTGTGACCAGGCACTAGGGATGGAGGTGTGACTAGGGATGGAGGTGTGACCAGGTACTAGGGATGGAGTTCTGACCAGGTACTAGGGATGGAGGTGTGACTAGGGATGGAGATGTGACCAGGTTAGGGGTGGAGGTGTGACTATGGATGGAGGTGTGACCAGTTAGTAGGGATGGAGGTGTGACTTGGGATGGAGGTGTGACTAGGGATGGAGGTTTGACTAGGGATGGAGATGTGACTATGGATGGAGGTGTGACTAAGTACTAGGAATGGAGGTGTGACTAGGGATGGAGGTGTGACTATGTACTGGGGATTGAGGTGTGACTAGGGATGGAGGTTTGACCAGGTACTAGGGATGGAGGTGTGACCAAGTACTAGGGATGGAGGTGTGACTAGGTACTAGGGATGGAAGTGTGACCAGGTCCTAGGGATGGAGGTGTGACTAGGTACTGGGATCAAAGTGTGACCAGGTACTAGGGATGGAGGTGTGACCAGGTACTAGGGATGGATGTATGACCAGGTACTAGGGATGGAGGTGTGACTAGGTACTAGGGATGGAGGTGTGACTAGGTACTAGGGATGGAGGTGTGACCAGGTACTAGGGATGGTGATGTGACCAGGTACTAGGGATGGAGGTGTGACCAGGTCCTGGGGATGGAGGTGTGATTTTGGATGGAGGTGTGACCAGGTACTAGGGATGGAGTTGTGACCAGGTACTAGGGTTGGAGGTGTGACTAGGGATGGAGATGTGACCAGGTTAGGGGTGGAGGTGTGACTAGGTACTATGGATGGAGGTGTGAGTAGGGATGGAGGTGTGACCAGGCACTAGGGGTGGAGGTGTGACTAGGTACTGGTGATGGAGGTTTGACTAGGGATGGAGGTGTGACCAGGGAAGGAGGTGTGACTAGGCATGGAGGTGTGACCAGGTACTAGGGATGGAGGTGTGACTATGGATGGAGGTGTGACCAGGTCCTGGGGATGGAGGTGTGACTCGGTACTAGGGATGGAGGTGTGACTAGGGATGGAGGTGTGACTGTGGATGAAGGTGTGACCAGGTACTAAGGATGGAGGTGTGACCAGGTCCTGGGGATGGAGGTGTGACCAGGTCCTGGGGATGGAGGTGTGACCAGGTCCTGGGGATGGAGGTGTGATTAGGGATGGAGGTGTGACCAGGTACTAAGGATGGAGGTGTGACTAGGGATGGAGGTGTCACCAGGTACTAGGGATGGAGGTGTGACTAGGGATGGCGGTGTGACCATGCACTAGGGATGGAGGTGTGACAAGGGATGGAGATGTGACCAGGGTCTAGGGATGGAGGTGTGAGTCAGTACTAGGGATGGAGGTGTGACTAGGTACTAGGGATGGAGGTGTGACTAGGGATGGAGGTGTTACCAGGTACTAGGGATGGAGGTGTGACAAGGTACTAGGGATGGAGATGACTAGGGATGGAGGTGTGACCAGGTACTAAGGATGGAGGTGTGACCAGGTCCTGGGCATGGAGGTGTGACTAGGTACTAGGGATGGAGGTGTGACTAGGGATGGAGGTGTGACCAGGTACTAGGGATGGAGGTGTGACTTGGGATGGAGGTGTGACTAGGGATGGAGGTGTGACTAGGGATGGAGATGTGACTATGGATGGAGGGGTGACTAAGTACTAGGAATGGAGGTGTGACTAGGGATGGAGGTGTGACTATGTACTAGGGATTGAGGTGTGACTAGGGATGGAGGTTTGACCAGGTACTAGGGATGGAGGTGTGACTAGGTACTAGGGATGGAGGTGTGACCAGGTACTAGGGATGGAGGTGTGACCAGGTCCTGGGGATGGAGGTGTGACTAGGTACTAGGGATGGAGATGACTAGGGATGGAGGTGTGACCAGGTACTAAGGATGGAGGTGTGACCAGGTCCTGGGGATGGAGGTGTGACTAGGTACTAGGGATGGAGGTGTGACTAGGGATGGAGGTGTGACCAGGTACTAGGAATGGAGGTGTGACTAGGGATGGAGGTGTGACTATGTACTGGGGATTGAGGTGTGACTAGGGATGGAGGTTTGACCAGGTACTAGGGATGGAGGTGTGACCAGGTACTAGGGATGGAGGTGTGACTAGGTACTGGGATCAAAGTGTGACCAGGTACTAGGGATGGAGGTGTGACCAGGTACTAGGGATGGAGGTGTGACCAGGTCCTAGGGATGGAGGTGTGACTAGGTACTGGGATCAAAGTGTGACCAGGTACTAGGGATGGAGGTGTGACCAGGTACTAGGGATGGATGTATGACCAGGTACTAGGGATGGAGGTGTGACTAGGTACTAGGGATGGAGGTGTGAGTAGGGATGGAGGTGTGACCAGGTACTAAGGATGGAGGTGTGACTAGGGATGGAGGTGTCACCAGGTACTAGGGATGGAGGTGTGACTAGGGATGGCGGTGTGACCATGCACTAGGGATGGAGGTGTGACAAGGGATGGAGATGTGACCAGGGTCTAGGGATGGAGGTGTGAGTCAGTACTAGGGATGAAGGTGTGACTAGGTACTAGGGATGGAGGTGTGACTAGGGATGGAGGTGTTACCAGGTACTAGGGATGGAGGTGTGACAAGGTACTAGGGATGGAGATGACGAGGGATGGAGGTGTGACCAGGTACTAAGGATGGAGGTGTGACCAGGTCCTGGGCATGGAGGTGTGACTAGGTACTAGGGATGGAGGTGTGACTAGGGATGGAGGTGTGACCAGGTACTAGGGATGGAGGTGTGACTTGGGATGGAGGTGTGACTAGGGATGGAGGTGTGACTAGGGATGGAGATGTGACTATGGATGGAGGGGTGACTAAGTACTAGGAATGGAGGTGTGACTAGGGATGGAGGTGTGACTATGTACTAGGGATTGAGGTGTGACTAGGGATGGAGGTTTGACCAGGTACTAGGGATGGAGGTGTGACTAGGTACTAGGGATGGAGGTGTGACCAGGTACTAGGGATGGAGGTGTGACCAGGTCCTGGGGATGGAGGTGTGACTAGGTACTAGGGATGGAGATGACTAGGGATGGAGGTGTGACCAGGTACTAAGGATGGAGGTGTGACCAGGTCCTGGGGATGGAGGTGTGACTAGGTACTAGGGATGGAGGTGTGACTAGGGATGGAGGTGTAACCAGGTACTAGGAATGGAGGTGTGACTAGGGATGGAGGTGTGACTATGTACTGGGGATTGAGGTGTGACTAGGGATGGAGGTTTGACCAGGTACTAGGGATGGAGGTGTGACCAGGTACTAGGGATGGAGGTGTGACTAGGTACTGGGATCAAAGTGTGACCAGGTACTAGGGATGGAGGTGTGACCAGGTACTAGGGATGGAGGTGTGACCAGGTACTAGGGATGGAGGTGTGACTAGGTACTGGGATCAAAGTGTGACCAGGTACTAGGGATGGAGGTGTGACCAGGTACTAGGGATGGAGGTGTGACCAGGTACTAGGGATGGAGGTGTGACTAGGTACTAGGGATGGAGGTGTGACCAGGTACTAGGGATGGAGGTGTGACCAGGCACTAGGGATGGAGTGTGACCAGGCACTAGGGATGGAGGTGTGACCAGGTACTAGGGATGGAGATGTGACCTGGCACTAGGGATGGAGGTGTGACCAGGCACTAGGGATGGAGGTGTGACCAGGTACTAGGGATGGAGGTGTGACCAGGCACTAGGGGTGGAAGTGTGACCAGTTAGTAGGGATGGAGGTGTGACTATGGATGGAGGTGTGACTAGGTACTAGGAATGGAGGTGTGACTAGGGATAGAGGTGTGACTATGTACTAGGGATTGAGGTGTGACTAGGGATGGAGGTTTGACCAGTTACTGGTGATGGTGGTGTGACCAGGTACTAGGGATGGAGGTGTGACTAGGTACTGGGATCGAAGTGTGACCATGTACTAGGGATGGAGGTGTGACTAGGTACTAGGACTGGAGGTGTGACCAGGTACTAGGGATGGAGGTGTGACCAGGTACTAGGGATGGAGGTGTGACTAGGTACTAGGGATGGAGATGTGACTAGGTACTAGGGATGGAGGTGTGACCAGGTACTAGGGATGGTGATGTGACCAGGTACTAGGGATGGAGGTGTGACCAGGTCCTGGGGATGGAGGTGTGACCAGGTCCTGGGGATGGAGGTGTGATTAGAGATGGAGGTGTGACCAGGTACTAGGGATGGAGGTGTGATTAGGGATGGAGGTGTGACCAGGTACTAAGGATGGAGGTGTGACTAGGGATGGAGGTGTGACCAGGTACTAGGGATGGAGGTGTGACAAGGTACTAGGAATGGAGATGACTAGGGATGGAGGTGTGACCAGGTACTAAGGATGGAGGTGTGACCAGGTCCTGGGGATGGAGGTGTGACCAGGGTCTAGGGATGGAGGTGTGAGTCAGTACTAGGGATGGAGGTGTGACAAGGTACTAGGGATGGAGGTGTGACCAGGTCCTGGGGATGGAGGTGTGACTAGGTTCTAGGGATGGAGGTGTGACTAGGGATGGAGGTGTGACCAGGTACTTGGGATGGAGGTGTGATTAGGGATGGAGGTGTGACCTTTTTCTAGGGATGGAGGTGTGACCAGTTACTAGGGATGGAGGTGTGACCAGGTACTAGGGGTGGAGGTGTGACTATGGATGGAGGTGTGACCAGGTACTAGGGGTGGAGGTGTGACCAGGTACTAGGGATGGAGGTGTGACTAGGGATGGAGGTGTGACCAGGTACTAGGGATGGAGTTGTGACCGGGTACTAGGGATGGAGGATTGACCAGGTACTAAGGATGGAGGTGTGACTAGCGATAGAGGTGTGACCAGGTACTATGGATGGATGTATGCCCAGGTACTCTGGATGGAGGTGTGACTAGGGATGGAGATGTGACCAGGTTCTAGGGATGGAGGTGTGACTAGGTACTATGGATGGAGGTGTGACTATGGATGGAGGTGTGACTAGGTAATACGGATGGAGGTGTGACTAGGTACTAGGGATGGAGGTGTGACTTGGTAGTAGGGATGGAGTTGTGACTAGGTACTAAGGATGGAGGTGTGACCAGGTACTAGGGAAGGAGGTGTGACTAGGGGTGGAGGTGTGACCAGGTTCTAGGGATGGAGGTGTGACTAGGTACTACGGATGGAGATGTGACTAGGTACTAGGGATGGAGGTGTGACTTGGTAGTAGGGATGGAGGTGTGACTAGGTACTAGGGATGGATGTGAGACCAGGTACTAGGGAAGGAGGTGTGACTAGGGATGGAGGTTTGACCAGGCACTAGGGATGGAGGTGTGACTAGGGGTGGAAGTGTGACCAGGTTCTAGGGATGGAGGTGTGACCAGGTACTAGGGATGGAGGTGTGACAAGGTACTAGGGATGGAGATGACTAGGGATGGAGGTGTGACCAGGTCCTGGGGATGGAGGTGTGACTAGGTATGGAGGTGTGACCAGGGTCTAGGGATGGAGGTGTGAGTCAGTACTAGGGATGGAGGGGTAACTAGGTACTAGGGATGGAGGTGTGACTAGGTACTAGGGATGGAGATGACTAGGGATGGAGGTGTGACCAGGTACTAAGGATGGAGGTGTGACCAGGTCCTGGGGATGGAGGTGTGATTAGGTACTAGGGATGGAGGTGTGACAAGGGATGGAGGTGTGACCAGGTACTAGGGATGGAGGTGTGACTATGGATGGAGGTGTGACCAGGTACTAGGGGTGGAGGTGTGACCAGGTACTAGGGATGGAGGTGTGACTAAGTACTAGGGATGGAGGTGTGACTTGGGATGGAGGTGTGAACAGGCACTAGGGATGGAGGTGTGACTAGGGATGGAGGTGTGACCAGGTACTTGGGATGGAGGTGTGATTAGGGATGGAGGTGTGACCTTTTTCTAGGGATGGAGGTGTGACCAGGTCCTGGGGATGGAGGTGTGACCAGGGTCTAGGGATGGAGGTGTGAGTCAGTACTAGGGATGGAGGTGTGACCAGGGATGGAGGTGTGACTAGGGATGGAGGTGTGACCAGGTGGAGGTGTGACTAGGGATGGAGGTGTGACCAGGTACTGGGATGGAGGTGTGACCAGGGATGGACTAGGGGGATGGAGGTGTGACCAGGTACTAGGGATGGAGGTGTGACTAGGGATGGAGGTGTGACCAGGTACTAGGGATGGAGGGATGGAGGTGTGACCAGGTACTAGGGATGGACTGGGTACTAGGGATGGAGGATTGACCAGGTACTAAGGATGGAGGTGTGACTAGCGATAGAGGTGTGACCAGGTACTATGGATGGATGTATGCCCAGGTACTCTGGATGGAGGTGTGACTAGGGATGGAGATGTGACCAGGTTCTAGGGATGGAGGTGTGACTAGGTACTATGGATGGAGGTGTGACTATGGATGGAGGTGTGACTAGGTAATACGGATGGAGGTGTGACTAGGTACTAGGGATGGAGGTGTGACTTGGTAGTAGGGATGGAGGTGTGACTAGGTACTAAGGATGGAGGTGTGACCAGGTACTAGGGAAGGAGGTGTGACTAGGGGTGGAGGTGTGACCAGGTTCTAGGGATGGAGGTGTGACTAGGTACTACGGATGGAGATGTGACTAGGTACTAGGGATGGAGGTGTGACTTGGTAGTAGGGATGGAGGTGTGACTAGGTACTAGGGATGGATGTGAGACCAGGTACTAGGGAAGGAGGTGTGACTAGGGATGGAGGTTTGACCAGGCACTAGGGATGGAGGTGTGACTAGGGGTGGACGTGTGACCAGGTTCTAGGGATGGAGGTGTGACCAGGTACTAGGGATGGAGGTGTGACAAGGTACTAGGGATGGAGATGACTAGGGATGGAGGTGTGACCAGGTCCTGGGGATGGAGGTGTGACTAGGTATGGAGGTGTGACCAGGGTCTAGGGATGGAGGTGTGAGTCAGTACTAGGGATGGAGGTGTGACTAGGTACTAGGGATGGAGGTGTGACTAGGTACTAGGGATGGAGATGACTAGGGATGGAGGTGTGACCAGGTACTAAGGATGGAGGTGTGACCAGGTCCTGGGGATGGAGGTGTGATTAGGTACTAGGGATGGAGGTGTGACAAGGGATGGAGGTGTGACCAGGTACTAGGGATGGAGGTGTGACTATGGATGGAGGTGTGACCAGGTACTAGGGGTGGAGGTGTGACCAGGTACTAGGGATGGAGGTGTGACTAGGTACTAGGGATGGAGGTGTGACTAGGAATGGAGGTGTGAGCAGGTTCTAGGGATGGAGGTGTGACTAGGGATGGAGGTGTGACCAGGTACTTGGGATGGAGGTGTGACCAGGCACTAGGGATGGAGGTGTGACCAGGGACTAGGGATGGAGGTGTGACTATGGATGGAGGTGTGACCAGGTACTAGGGGTGGAGGTGTGACCAGGTACTAGGGATGGAGGTGTGACTAGGGATGGAGGTGTGACCAGGTACTAGGGATGGAGTTGTGACCGGGTACTAGGGATGGAGGATTGACCAGGTACTAAGGATGGAGGTGTGACTAGCGATAGAGGTGTGACCAGGTACTATGGATGGATGTATGCCCAGGTACTCTGGATGGAGGTGTGACTAGGGATGGAGATGTGACCAGGTTCTAGGGATGGAGGTGTGACTAGGTACTATGGATGGAGGTGTGACTATGGATGGAGGTGTGACTAGGTAATACGGATGGAGGTGTGACTAGGTACTAGGGATGGAGGTGTGACTTGGTAGTAGGGATGGAGGTGTGACTAGGTACTAAGGATGGAGGTGTGACCAGGTACTAGGGAAGGAGGTGTGACTAGGGGTGGAGGTGTGACCAGGTTCTAGGGATGGAGGTGTGACTAGGTACTACGGATGGAGATGTGACTAGGTACTAGGGATGGAGGTGTGACTTGGTAGTAGGGATGGAGGTGTGACTAGGTACTAGGGATGGATGTGAGACCAGGTACTAGGGAAGGAGGTGTGACTAGGGATGGAGGTTTGACCAGGCACTAGGGATGGAGGTGTGACTAGGGGTGGACGTGTGACCAGGTTCTAGGGATGGAGGTGTGACCAGGTACTAGGGATGGAGGTGTGACAAGGTACTAGGGATGGAGATGACTAGGGATGGAGGTGTGACCAGGTCCTGGGGATGGAGGTGTGACTAGGTATGGAGGTGTGACCAGGGTCTAGGGATGGAGGTGTGAGTCAGTACTAGGGATGGAGGTGTGACTAGGTACTAGGGATGGAGGTGTGACTAGGTACTAGGGATGGAGGTGGGATGGAGGTGTGACCAGGTACTAAGGATGGAGGTGTGACCAGGTCCTGGGGATGGAGGTGTGATTAGGTACTAGGGATGGAGGTGTGACAAGGGATGGAGGTGTGACCAGGTACTAGGGATGGAGGTGTGACTATGGATGGAGGTGTGACCAGGTACTAGGGGTGGAGGTGTGACCAGGTACTAGGGATGGAGGTGTGACTAGGTACTAGGGATGGAGGTGTGACTAGGAATGGAGGTGTGAGCAGGTTCTAGGGATGGAGGTGTGACTAGGTACTAGGGATGGAGGTGTGACTTGGGATGGAGGTGTGACCAGGCACTAGGGATGGAGGTGTGACCAGGTACTAGGGATGGAGGTGTGACTATGGATGGAGGTGTGACCAGGTACTAGGAGTGGAGGTGTGACCAGGTACTAGGGATGGAGGTGTGACTAGGGATGGAGGTGTGACCAGGTACTAGGGATGGAGTTGTGACCGGGTACTAGGGATGGAGGATTGACCAGGTACTAAGGATGGAGGTGTGACTAGCGATAGAGGTGTGACCAGGTACTATGGATGGATGTATGCCCAGGTACTCTGGATGGAGGTGTGACTAGGGATGGAGATGTGACCAGGTTCTAGGGATGGAGGTGTGACTAGGTACTATGGATGGAGGTGTGACTATGGATGGAGGTGTGACTAGGTAATACTAGGGATGGAGGTGTGACTAGGTACTAGGGATGGAGGTGTGACTTGGTAGTAGGGATGGAGGTGTGACTAGGTACTAAGGATGGAGGTGTGACCAGGTACTAGGGAAGGAGGTGTGACTAGGGGTGGAGGTGTGACCAGGTTCTAGGGATGGAGGTGTGACTAGGTACTACGGATGGAGATGTGACTAGGTACTAGGGATGGAGGTGTGACTTGGTAGTAGGGATGGAGGTGTGACTAGGTACTAGGGATGGATGTGAGACCAGGTACTAGGGAAGGAGGTGTGACTAGGGATGGAGGTTTGACCAGGCACTAGGGATGGAGGTGTGACTAGGGGTGGAAGTGTGACCAGGTTCTAGGGATGGAGGTGTGACCAGGTACTAGGGATGGAGGTGTGACAAGATACTAGGGATGGAGATGACTAGGGATGGAGGTGTGACCAGGTCCTGGGGATGGAGGTGTGACTAGGTATGGAGGTGTGACCAGGGTCTAAGGATGGAGGTGTGAGTCAGTACTAGGGATGGAGGTGTGACTAGGTACTAGGGATGGAGATGACTAGGGATGGAGGTGTGACCAGGTACTAAGGATGGAGGTGTGACCAGGTCCTGGGAATGGAGGTGTGACTAGGTACTAGGGATGGAGGGTGACAAGGGATGGAGGTGTGACCAGGTACTAGGGATGGAGGTGTGACTATGGATGGAGGTGTGACCAGGTACTAGGGGTGGAGGTGTGACCAGGTACTAGGGATGGAGGTGTGACTAGGTACTAGGGATGGAGGTGTGACTAGGAATGGAGGTGTGAGCAGGTTCTAGGGATGGAGGTGTGACTAGGTACTAGGGATGGAGGTGTGACTTGGGATGGAGGTGTGACCAGGCACTAGGGATGGAGGTGTGACTAGGGATGGAGGTGTGACCAGGTACTAGGGATGGAGGTGTGACTAGGAATGGAGGTGTGAGCAGGTTCTAGGGATGGAGGTGTGACTAGGTACTAGGGATGGAGGTGTGACTTGGGATGGAGGTGTGACCAGGCACTAGGGATGGAGGTGTGACTAGGGATGGAGGTGTGACCAGGTACTAGGGATGGAGTTGTGACCGGGTACTAGGGATGGAGGACTGACCAGGTACTAAGGATGGAGGTGTGACTAGCGATAGAGGTGTGACCAGGTACTAGGGAAGGATGTATGCCCAGGTACTCTGGATGGAGGTGTGACTAGGGATGGAGGTGTGACCAGGTACTAGGGATGGAGATGTGACCTGGCACTAGGGATGGAGGTGTGACCAGGCACTAGGGATGGAGGTGTGACTAGGGATGGAGGAGTGACTAGGTACTATGAATGGAGGTGTGACTTGTTAGTAGGGATGGAGGTGTGACTAGGTACTAGGGATGGAGGTGTGACCAGGTACTAGGGAAGGAGGTGTGACTAGGGATGGAGGTTTGACCAGGCACTAGGGATGGAGGTGTGACTAGGGGTGGAGATGTGACCAGGTTCTAGGGATGGAGGTGTGACCAGGTACTAGGGATGGAGTTGTGACCAGGCACTAGGGATGGAGTGTGACCAGGCACTAGGGATGGAGGTGTGACTAGGGATAGAGGTGTGACCAGGTACTAGGGATGGAGGTGTGACCAGGCACTAGGGATGGAGTGTGACCAGGCACTAGGGATGGAGATGTGACCAGGTACTAGGGATGGAGGTGTGACTATGGATGGAGGTGTGACCAGGTACTAGGGGTGGAGGTGTGACCAGGTACTAGGGATGGAGGTGTGACTAGGTACTAGGGATGGAGGTGTGACTAGGAATGGAGGTGTGAGCAGGTTCTAGGGATGGAGGTGTGGCTAGGTACTAGGGATGGAGATGTGACTTGGGATGGACGTGTGACCAGGCACTAGGGATGGAGATGTGACTAGGGATGGAGGTGTGACCAGGTACTAGGGATGGAGGTGTGACTAGGAATGGAGGTGTGAGCAGGTTCTAGGGATGGAGGTGTGACTAGGCACTAGGGATGGAGGTGTGACCAGGCACTAGGGATGGAGTGTGACCAGGCACTAGGGATGGAGGTCTGACCAGGTACTAGGGATGGAGGTGTGACCAGGTACTATGGATGGAGGTTTGACCAGGCACTAGGGATGGAGTGTGACCAGGCACTAGGGATGGAGGTGTTACCAGGTACTAGGGATGGAGATGTGACCTGGCACTAGGGATGGAGGTGTGACCAGGCACTAGGGATGGAGGTGTGACCAGGCACTAGGGATGGAGGTGTGACTAGGGATGAAGGTGTGACTAGGGATGGAGGTGTGACTTGGTAGTAGGGATGGAGGTGTGACTAGGTACTAGGGATGGAGGTGTGACCAGGTACTAGGGAAGGAGGTGTGACTAGGGATGGAGGTTTGACCAGGCACTAGGGATGGAGGTGTGACTAGGGGTGGAGATGTGACCAGGTTCTAGGGATGGAGGTGTGACCAGGTACTAGGGATGGAGGTGTGACTAGGTACTAGGGATGGAGGTGTGACCAGGCACTAGGGATGGAGGTGTGACCAGGCACTAGGGATGGAGTGTGACCAGGCACTAGGGATGGAGGTCTGACCAGGTACTAGGGATGGAGGTGTGACCAGGTACTATGCATGGAGGTGTGACCAGGCACTAGGGATGGAGTGTGACCAGGCACTAGGGATGGAGGTGTTACCAGGTACTAGGGATGGAGATGTGAGCTGGCACTAGGGATGGAGGTGTGACCAGGCACTAGGGATGGAGGTGTGACCAGGTACTAGGGATGGAGGTGTGACCTGGCACTAGGGATGGAGGTGTGACTAGGGATGAAGGTGTGACTAGGGATGGAGGTGTGACCAGGTACTAGGGGTGGAGGTGTGACCACGTACTAGGGATGGAGGTGTGACTAGGTACTAGGGATGGAGGTGTGACTGGGATGGAGGTGTGACCAGGCACTATGGATGGAGGTGTGACTAGGAATGGAGGTGTGAGCAGGTTCTAGGGATGGAGGTGTGACTAGGTACTAGGGATGGAGGTGTGACTTGGGATGGAGGTGTGACCAGGCACTAGGGATGGAGGTGTGACTAGGGATGGAGGTGTGACCAGGTACTAGGGATGGAGTTGTGACCGGGTACTAGGGATGGAGGATTGACCAGGTACTAAGGATGGAGGTGTGACTAGCGATAGAGATGTGACCAGGTACTAGGGATGGATGTATGCCCAGGTACTAGGGATGGAGGGGTTACTAGGGATGGAGTTGTGACCGGGTACTAGGGATGGAGGATTGACCAGGTACTAAGGATGGAGGTGTGACTAGCGATAGAGATGTGACCAGGTACTAGGGATGGATGTATGCCCAGGTTCTAGGGATGGAGGTGTGACTAGGTACTATGGATGGAGGTGTGACTAGGCACTATCGATGGAGGTGTGACTAGGGATGGAGGTGTGACCAGGCACTAGGGATGGAGGTGTGACTAGGGATGGAGGTGTGACTAGGTACTATGGATGGAGGTGTGACTAAGTAGTAGGGATGGAGGTGTGACTAGGTACTAAGGATGGAGGTTTGACTAGGTACTAGGGATGGAGGTGTGACCAGGCACTAAGGATGGAGGTGTGACCAGGCACTAGGGATGGAGTGTGACCAGGCACTAGGCATGGAGGTGTGACCAGGTACTAGGGATGGAGATGTGACCTGGCACTAGGGATGGAGGTGTGACCAGGCACTAGGGATGGAGTGTGACCAGGCACTAGGCATGGAGGTGTGACCAGGTAATAGGGATGGAGGTGTGACCAGGCACTAGGGGTGGAAGTGTGACCAGTTAGTAGGGATGGAGGTGTGACTTGGGATGGAGGTGTGACTAGGGATGGAGGTGTGACTATGTACTATGGATGGAGGTGTGACTAGGTACTATCGATGGAGGTGTGACTAGGGATGGAGGTGTGACCAGGCACTAGGGATGGAGGTGTGACTAAGTACTAGGGATGGAGGTGTGACAAGGTACTACGAATGGAGGTGTGACTAGGGATGGAGGTGTTACTATGTACTAGGGATTGAGGTGTGACTAGGGATGGAGGTTTGACCAGGTACTAGGGATGAAGGTGTGACCAGGTACTAGGGTTGGAGATGTGACTAGGTACTGGGATCAAAGTGTGACCAGGTACTAGGGATGGAGGTGTGACTAGGTACTAGGAATGGAGGTGTGACCAGGTACTAGGGATGGAGGTGTGACCAGGTACTAGGGATGGAGGTGTGACTAGGTACTAGGGATGGAGATGTGACTAGGTACTAGGGATGGAGGTGTGACCAGGTCCTGGGGATGGAAGTGTGACCAGGTCCTGGGGATGGAGGTGTGATTAGAGATGGAGGTGTGACCAGGTACTAGGGATGGAGGTGTGATTAGGGATGGAGGTGTGACCAGGTACTAAGGATGGAGGTGTGACTAGGGATGGAGGTGTGACCAGGTACTAGGGATGGAGGTGTGACAAGGTACTAGGGATGGAGGTGTGACTAGGTATGGAGGTGTGACCAGGGTCTAGGGATGGAGGTGTGAGTCAGTACTAGGGATGGAGGTGTGACTAGGTACTAGGGATGGAGGTGTGACTAGTGATGGAGGTGTGACTAGGTATGGAGGTGTGACCAGGGTCTAGGGATGGAGGTGTGAGTCAGTACTAGGGATGGAGGTGTGACCAGGTCCTGGGGATGGAGGTGTGACTAGGTTCTAGGGATGGAGGTGTGACTAGGGATGGAGGTGTGACCAGGTACTTGGGATGGAGGTGTGATTAGGGATGGAGGTGTGACCTTTTTCTAGGGACTGAGGTGTGACCAGTTACTAGGGATGGAGGTGTGACCAGGTACTAGGGATGGAGGTGTGACTATGGATGGAGGTGTGACCACGTACTAGGGGTGGAGGTGTGACCAGGTACTGGGAAGGAGGTGTGACTAGGGATAAAGGTGTGACTAGGGATGGAGGTGTGACCAGGCACTATGGATGGAGATGTGACTAGGAATGGAGGTGTGAGCAGGTTCTAGGGATGGAGGTGTGACTAGGTACTAGAGATGGAGGTGTGACTAGGGATGGAGGTGTGACCAGGTACTAGGGATGGATGTATGCCCAGGTACTCTGGATGGAGGTGTGACTAGGGATGGAGATGTGACCAGGTTCTAGGGATGGAGGTGTGACTAGGTACTATGGATGGAGGTGTGACTATGAATGGAGGTGTGACTAGGTACTACGGATGGAGGTGTGACTAGGTACTAGGGATGGAGGTGTGACCAGGTACTAGGGAAGGAGGTGTGACGAGGGATGGAGGTGTGACCAGGTACTAGGGTTGGAGTTGTGACCGGGTACTAGGGATGGAGGATTGACCAGGTACTAAGGATGGAGGTGTGACTAGCGATAGAGGTGTGACCAGGTACTATGGATGGATGTATGCCCAGGTACTCTGGATGGAGGTGTGACTAGGGATGGAGATGTGACCAGGTTCTAGGGATGGAGGTGTGACTAGGTACTATGGATGGAGGTGTGACTATGAATGGAGGTGTGACTAGGTACTACGGATGGAGGTGTGACTAGGTACTAGGGATGGAGGTGTGACCAGGTACTAGGGAAGGAGGTGTGACTAGGGATGGAGGTTTGACCAGGCACTAGGGATGGAGGTGTGACTAGGGGTGGAGGTGTGACCAGGTTCTAGGGATGGAGGTGTGACTAGGTACTACGGATGGAGGTGTGACTTGGTAGTAGGGATGGAGGTGTGACTAGGTAATAGGGATGGAGGTGTGACCAGGTACTAGGGAAGGAGGTGTGACTAGGGATGGAGGTTTGACCAGGCACTAGAGATGGAGGTGTGACTAGGGGTGGAGGTGTGACCAGGTTCTAGGGATGGAGGTGTGACCAGGTACTAGGGATGGAGGTGTGACTAGGTACTAGGGATGGAGGTGTGACCAGGCACTAGGGATTGAGGTGTGACCAGGCACAAGGGATGGAGGAGTGACCATGTCCTGGGGATGGAGGTGTGACTAGGTATGGAGGTGTGACCAGGGTCTAGGGGTGGAGGTGTGAGTCAGTACTAGGGATGGAGGTGTGACTAGGTACTAGGGATGGAGGTGTGACTAGGTACTAGGGATGGAGATGACTAGGGATGGAGGTGTGACCAGGTACTAAGGATGGAGGTGTGACCAGGTCCTGGGGATGGAGGTGTGATTAGGTACTAGGGATGGAGGTGTGACAAGGGATGGAGGTGTGACCAGGTACTAGGGATGGAGGTGTGACTGTGGATGGAGGTGTGACCAGGTACTAGGGGTGGAGGTGTGACTAGGTACTAGGGATGGAGGTGTGACTAGGAATGGAGGTGTGAGCAGGTTCTAGGGATGGAGGTGTGACTAGGTACTAGGGATGGAGGTGTGACTTGGGATGGAGGTGTGACCAGGCACTAGGGATGGAGGTGTGACTAGGGATGGAGGTGTGACCAGGCACTAGGGATGGAGGTGTGACTAGGGATGGAGGTGTGACCAGGTACTAGGGATGGAGGTGTGACTAGGTACTAGGGATAGAGGTGTGACGTGGGATGGAGGTGTGACCAGGCACTAGGGATGGAGGTGTGACTAGGGATGGAGGTGTGACCAGGTACTAGGGATGGAGGTTTGACTAGGTCCTAGGGATGGAGGTGTGACTTGGGATGGAGGTGTGACCAGGCACTAGGGTTGGAGGTGTGACTAGGGATGGAGGTGTGACTAGGTACTACGGATGGAGGTGTGACTAGGTACTAGGGATGGAGGTGTGACTTGGTAGTAGGGATGGAGGTGTGACTAGGGATGGAGATGTGACCAGGTTCTAGGGATGGAGGTGTGACTAGGTACTATGGATGGAGGTGTGACTAGGTACTATCAATGGAGATGTGACTAGGGATGGAGGTGTGACCAGGCACTAGGGATGGAGGTGTGACTAGGGATGGAGGTGTGACTAGGTACTACGGATGGAGGTGTGACTAGGTACTAGGGATGGAGGTGTGACTTGGTAGTAGGGATGGAGGTGTGACTAGGTACTAGGGATGGAGGTGTGACCAGTTACTAGGGAAGGAGGTGTGACTAGGGATGGAGGTTTGACCAGGCACTAGGGAGGGAGGTGTGACTAGGGGTGGCGGTGTGACCAGCTTCTAGGGATGGAGGTGTGACCAGGTACTAGGGATGGAGGTGTGACCAGGCACTAGGGATGGAGGTGTGACCAGGCACTAGGGATGGAGTGTGACCAGGCACTAGGGATGCAGGTGTGACCAGGTACTAGGGATGGAGGTGTGACCAGGTACTAGGGATGGAGGTGTGACCAGGCACTAGGGATGATGTGGCCAAGCACTGGGGATGGAGGTGTGACCAGGCACTAGGGATGGAGGTGTGACCAGGTACTAGGGATGGAGATGTGACCTGGCACTAGGGATGGAGGTGTGACTAGGGATGGAGGTGTGACCAGGTACTAGGGATGGAGGTGTGAGCAGGTTCTAGAGATGGAGGTGTGACTAGGTACTAGGGATGGAGGTGTGACTTGGGATGGAGGTGTGACCAGGCACTAGGGATGGAGATGTGACTAGGGATGGAGGTTTGACCAGGAACTAGGGAGGGAGGTGTGACTAGAGATGGAGGTTTGACCAGGCACTAGGGAGGGAGGTGTGACTAGGGGTGGCTGTGTGACCAGCTTCTAGGGATGGAGGTGTGACCAGGTACTAGGGATGGAGGTGTGACTAGGTACTAGGGATGGAGGTGTGACCAGGCACTAGGGATGGAGGTGTGACCAGGCACTAGGGATGGAGTGTGACCAGGCACTAGGGATGGAGGTGTGACCAGGTACTAGGGATGGAGGTGTGACCAGGTAATAGGGATGGAGGTGTGACCAGGTACTAGGGATGGAGGTGTGACCAGGTACTAGGGATGGAGGTGTGACCAGGCACTAGGGATGATGTGGCCAAGCACTGGGGATGGAGGTGTGACCAGGCACTAGGGATGGAGGTGTGACCAGGTACTAGGGATGGAGATGTGACCTGGCACTAGGGATGGAGGTGTGACTAGGGATGGAGGTGTGACCAGGTACTAGGGATGGAGGTGTGAGCAGGTTCTAGAGATGGAGGTGTGACTAGGTACTAGGGATGGAGGTGTGACTTGGGATGGAGGTGTGACCAGGCACTAGGGATGGAGGTGTGACTAGGGATGGAGGTTTGACCAGGAACTAGGGAGGGAGGTGTGACTAGAGATGGAGGTTTGACCAGGCACTAGGGAGGGAGGTGTGACTAGGGGTGGCGGTGTGACCAGCTTCTAGGGATGGAGGTGTGACCAGGTACTAGGGATGGAGGTGTGACTAGGTACTAGGGATGGAGGTGTGACCAGGCACTAGGGATGGAGTGTGACCAGGCACTAGGGATGGAGGTGTGACCAGGCACTGGGGATGGAGGTGTGACCAGGCACTAGGGATGGAGATGTGACCTGGCACTAGGGATGGAGGTGTGACCAGGCACTAGGGATGGAGATGTGACAAGGGATGGAGGTGTGACCAGGTACTAGGGATGGAGGTGTGACTAGGTACTAGGGATGGAGGTGTGACTAGGTACTAGGGATGGAGGTGTGACTAGGTACTAGGGATAGAGGTGTGACGTGGGATGGAGGTGTGACCAGGCACTAGGGATGGAGGTGTGACTAGGGATGGAGGTGTGACCAGGTACTAGAGATGGAGGTGTGACTAGGTACTAGGGATGGAGGTGTGACTTGGGATGGAGGTGTGACCAGGCACTAGGGATGGAGGTGTGACTAGGGATGGAGGTGTGACCAGGTACTAGGGATGGAGTTGTGACCGGGTACTAGGGATGGAGGATTGACCAGGTACTAAGGATGGAGGTGTGACTAGCGATAGAGGTGTGACCAGGTACTAGGGATGGATATATGCCCAGGTACTCTGGATGGAGGTGTGACTAGGGATGGAGATGTGACCAGGTTCTAGGGATGGAGGTGTGACTAGGTACTATGGATGGAGGTGTGACTAGGTACTATCGATGGAGATGTGACTAGGGATGGAGGTGTGACCAGGCACTAGGGATGGAGGTGTGACTAGGGATGGAGGTGTGACTAGGTACTAGGGATGGAGGTGTGACTAGAGATGGAGGTTTGACCAGGCACTAGGGAGGGAGGTATGACTAGGGGTGGCGGTGTGACCAGCTTCTAGGGATGGAGGTGTGACCAGGTACTAGGGAAGGAGGTGTGACTAGAGATGGAGGTTTGACCAGGCACTAGGGAGGGAGGTATGACTAGGGGTGGCGGTGTGACCAGCTTCTAGGGATGGAGGTGTGACCAGGTACTAGGGATGGAGGTGTGACCAGGCACTAGGGATGGAGGTGTGACCAGGCACTAGGGATGGAGTGTGACCAGGCACTAGGGATGGAGGTGTGACCAGGCACTAGGGATGGAGTGTGACCAGGCACTAGGGATGGAGGTGTGACCAGGTACTAGGGATGGAGGTGTGACCAGGTAATAGGGATGGAGGTGTGACCAGGCGCTAGGGATGGAGGTGTGGCCAGGCACTGGGGATGGAGGTGTGACCAGGCACTAGGGATGGAGGTGTGACCAGGTACTAGGGATGGAGATGTGACCTGGCACTAGGGATGGAGGTGTGACCAGGCACTAGGGATGGAGGTGTGACCAGGTACTAGGGATGGAGATGTGACCTGGCACTAGGGATGGAGGTGTAACCAGGCACTAGGGATGGAGGTGTGACCAGGTACTAGGGATGGAGGTGTGACCAGGCACTAGGGGTGGAAGTGTGACCAGTTAGTAGGGATGGAGGTGTGACTTGGGATGGAGGTGTGACTATGGATGGAGGTGTGACTAGGTACTAGGAATGGAGGTGTGACTAGGGATGGAGCTGTGACTATGTACTAGGGATTGAGGTGTGACTAGGGATGGAGGTTTGACCAGGTACTAGGGATGGAGGTGTGACCAGGTACTAGGGATGGATGTGTGTCAGTTCCTGTTCGTACTTATCAGTTTGTATTTGGATTTTTTATACATTATATATATATTTTTGATATTTAATACAAATGGGTGCTTTAGGATGTGGGAGAACGATGCCTGAATACGGTTGCCTATATAAGACGGTCCTCTACATCAGATACATTCAGTTAACAGAGACGGTCCTCTACATCAGATACATTCAGTTAACAGAGACGGTCCTCTACATCAGATACATTCAGTTAACAGAGACGGTCCTCTACATCAGATACATTCAGTTAACAGAGACGGTCCTCTACATCATCAAGACACATTCAGTTAACAGAGACGGTCCTCTACATCATCAAGACACATTCAGTTAACAGAGACGGTCCTCTACATCAGACACATTCAGTTAACAGGGTTGGATCCCATAATAGAGGTTTAAAAGTGATCACAACAAATAAAAGTAGTTGTACAAATACATTTGAAAGATAAAACAATAAGTAGCATTTTATTTATTTTTAAAACGTGTGCATGAATTCCACCTCTGACAATACAACAGCTGATTCAAAGGGCGTGCAGTGGGGGGGGGGGGTATCAAAACTAATCCACAGTGGGATACACATGAGTTTCCTCGATGAAAGGAGGTTATCGAGGAGGGGAGGACCTTCATCCCTTTTCCTGCTAATGAATTGACAAACTCCTCGACCACTTATCAGTTTTCGGGTCACGGAGGAGTGAGGACAGAGGACGGTCTTTTTCCCAAACGATACTCTTCCACTGTGGATGCAGTGGAGTAAACCGCCTACTACATAGTGGTTGAAGTAGTAGTGGCGGTAGCTGTAGCTGTAGCTGTAATTGTAGTTGTAGTTGTAGTAGTAGTAGTAGTAGTAGTAGTAGTAGTAGTAGTAGTAGTAGTAGTAGTAATAGTAGTAGTAGTAATAGTAGTAGTAGTAGTATTAGTAGTAGTAGGAGTAGTAGTAGTAATAGTAGTAGTAGTAGTAGTAGTAGTAGTAATAGTAGTAGTAATAGTAGTAGTAGTAGTAGTAGTAATAGTAGTAGTAGTAGTAGTAGTAGTAATAGTAGTAGTAGTAGTAGTAGTAGTAGTAGTAGTAGTAGTAGTAGTAGTAGTAGTAGTAGTAGTAGTAGTAGTAGTAGTAGTAGTAGTAGTAGTAGTAGTAGTAGTAGTAGTAGTAGTAGTAGTAGTAGTAGTAGTAGTAGTAGTAGTAATAGTAGTAGTAGTAGTAGTAGTAATAGTAGTAGTAGTAGTAGTAGTAGTAGTAGTAGTAGTAGTAGTAGTAGTAGTAGTAGTAGTAGTAGTAGTAGTAGTAGTAGTAGTAGTAGTAGTAGTAGTAGTAGTAGTAGTAGTAGTAGTAGTAGTAGTAGTAGTAGTAGTAGTAGTAGTAGTAGTAGTCGTAGTAGTAGTAGTAGTAATAGTAGTAGTAGTAGTAGTAGTAGTAATAGTAGTAGTAGTAAATAAGTGAGTAATACATTTGGAAATAATAGTTTGGACGTCAACGTTTAGATTCAGCCGTGTGTGAGGGCAGCTTTTAGCCCCGGCTTAGAGCCCGGCTTGATGAGGAGAGAGGGCAGAGGAGAGAGGAGAAAGGAGAAAGGGGGAGATGAGAGAGGAGAAAGGGGGAGAGGAGAGAGGAGAAAGGGGGAGAGGAGAAAGGACAGAGGAGAGAGGAGAAAGGGAGAGAGGAGAGAGGAGAAAGGGGGAGAGGAGAAAGGACAGAGGAGAGGAGAAAGGGAGAGAGGAGAAAGGGGGAGAGGAGAGAGGACAGAGGAGAGAGGAGAAAGGGGGAGAGGAGAAAGGGAGAGAGGAGAGAGGACAGATGAGAAAGGACAGAGGAGAGAGGAGAAAGGGAGAGAGGAGAGAGGGGAGGACAGATGAGAGAGAGGACAGATGAGAGGGAGAGAGAAAGGGAGAGGGAGAGAGGAAAGGGAGAGACAGAGGAGAAAGGGGGAGAGAAAGGGAGAGAGGACAGAGGAGAGAGGACAGAGGAGAGAGGAGAAAGGGGGAGAGGAGAAAGGGAGAGAGGAGAGAGGACAGATGAGAAAGGACAGAGGAGAGAGGAGAAAGGGAGAGAGGAGAGAGGGGGAGAGGAGAGAGGACAGATGAGAAAGGACAGAGGAGAGAGGAGAAAGGGAGAGAGGAGAGAGGACAGATGAGAAAGGACAGAGGAGAAAGGAGAAAGGGAGAGAGGAGAGAGGGGGAGAGGAGAAAGGACAGATGGGAAAGAACAGAGGAGAGAGGAGAAAGGGGGAGAGGAGAGAGGACAGAGGACAGACGAGAAAGGACAGAGGAGAGAGAACAGGGGAGAGGACAGAGGAGAGAGCTGGGGAGAGAAGGACATGAGTGAGCCTCTGAGCCAAACAGAACAAGAGCAGAGAGAGCAGGGAGAGGAGACGAGGCTGTGATGCAAAGCGATTTTTGAATATTACTGACCCAGCGTTTAGAGAAGCAGGAAGCAAATCAAGATGCTTTTTTATTCTGGAAATCCTTTCACCCTCTAACATTCAGCAGATCAGATTAACAGAGAGGTTTAACAACAAAAAACTTCTGAGCCGTGGGAGGGGTGAGTCGGGGAAGGAAAGAAGGAAGGTGGGAGGAAGGGAGGAAAGGAGGGAGGGAGCAGTTTGTGATTCAGAGGCTTCAGGCAATTCATCACAGAAATTGAGTTTCTAATGCGGCATCTTGTGAATTCCTTTTGCCCCGTCAACGTTTTAATACATTACATTGAGAATGTAAATCGTGTTTGAAATTTGGCACAAACTACACACACTCCACAACCCTCCACTCCACAACCCTCCACTCCACAACCCTCCACTCCACAACCCTCCACTCCACCACCCTCCACTCCACAACCCTCCACTCCACAACCCTCCACTCCACAACCCTCCACTCCACAACCCTCCACTCCACAACCCTCCACTCCACAACTCTCCACTCCACAACGCCCAGCAACCCCCCCCAACTCCACAACCCCCAGTAACCCCCACAACCCCCAACTCCACCATCCCCCAACTCCCCAACCCATCCACTCCACAACCTCCCACCCCACTCCACCCCACGCCACAACCCCCCACCCCACTCCACAACCCCCACCCCACTCCACAACCCCCCACCCCACTCCATCCCACTCCACAACCCCCACCCCCACTCCACCCCACTCCACAACCCCCACCCCACTCCACAACCCCACTCCACCCCACTCCACAACCCCCACCCCACTCCACAACCCCACTCCACCCCACTCCACAACCCCACTCCACCCCACCCCACAACCCTCCACTCCACTCCACAACCCTCCACTCCACAACCCCCCACCCCACTCCACAACCCCCACCCCACCCCCACTCCACAACCCTCCACTCCACAACCCCCACCCCACTCCACAACCCCCACCCCCACTCCACAACCCCCCACCCCACTCCACAACCCCCCACCCCACTCCACAACCCCCACCCCACTCCACAACCCCCCACCCCACTCCACAACCCCCACCCCACTCCACAACCCTCCACCCACAACCCCCACCCCACTCCACAACCCTCCACTCCACAACCCCCACCCCACTCCACAACCCTCCACCCCACTCCACAACCCCCCACCCCACTCCACAACCCTCCACTCCACAACCCCCACCCCACTCCACAACCCTCCACCCCACTCCACAACCCCCACCCCACTCCACAACCCTCCACCCCACTCCACAACCCCCCACCCCACTCCACAACCCTCCACCCCACTCCACAACCCCCACCCCACTCCACAACCCTCCACTCCACAACCCCCACCCCACTCCACAACCCCCCACCCCACTCCACAACCCTCCACTCCACAACCCCCACCCCACTCCACAACCCTCCACTCCACAACCCCCCACCCCACTCCACAACCCCCACCCCACTCCACAACCCTCCACCCCACTCCACAACCCTCCACTCCACAACCCCCACCCCACTCCACAACCCCCACCCCACTCCACAACCCTCCACTCCACAACCCCCACCCCCACTCCACAACCCTCCACTCCACAACCCCCACCCCACTCCACAACCCCCACCCCACTCCACAACCCTCCACTCCACAACCCCCACCCCACTCCACAACCCCCACCCCACTCCACAACCCTCCACTCCACAACCCCCACCCCACTCCACAACCCTCCACTCCACAACCCCCCCACCCCACTCCACAACCCTCCACTCCACAACCCCCCACCCCACTCCACAACCCTCCACTCCACTGTACTTCTCACTCACAGGTGTATATACAGTAGCGATGGGGAGTATTCTATATGGCGCTAGTCGGCTGTATCTGCGCCAAAACTCTGGTATTTCTCCTTCTCTAGCTTGAGCCAATATGTTTTCAGCACTTTTATTTCCATGACTGATCAAAACTAGTTTTCTCATGGCCTTCTCTCATCTCTCGTCTCTCTGCAGCAGACATGGTGACCAATATGTCTGGAAGATTGAAGCACTATACAATCACAGTAGCAAATCACAATACGAATAGCATCATGAGAATTACAATGCATATCGTATCGGCACCTAAGAATCTAGGAAATATGGGCAATTCTCTAATATACAGAAAACACACATGTACACACACACACACACACACACACACACACACACACACACACACACACACACACACACACACACACACACACACACACACACACACACACACACACACACACACACACACACACACACACACACACACACACACACACACACACACACACACACACACGCACACAATGCCCTTCGTTTCTGGGGAGTAGATTTGTGGCAGAGAATGCTTCAGGGCCTGTAATTCTTTGCAACAGAAAAGGACATCTAAAACTCATTATGCCACTTAAAAACGTAGGATTTCTGGAGTGTTGTGGGACCTTCACATAAAAATATACCATTCTAAATGGGCTTGTTTCCTTTTCTCTTCTCTCCCACCTGCTCCTTTTCACCGCGAGACAGGACGACAGACGAAGGACAGTAATTGAGAGGGATACTGCACTGGAATCGACACACCGAGAGAGGGAATGACCCAATACAGCTGCTTGCCCAATGAACAACTATTACCAAATCATTGGCCAGTCCACATGATCCCAGTAAACCTCTCTTTACCTTGGCAGTGGAGAAGGAGTCCTTAGGGGTCTGACTGTTGAGGTGATAAGGTGAGCAGATCCCACCTCTCCCGGGGAGTCATAGGCGTTCTGTAGAGCCAGACTTTATTTAATGCTTCAAGAGAATCGAATTTCTAACCAAAACGTAATCTCAAGGTGTGTAATTCTGCTCCTCCTCCCCATGTATTCAGTTCCTCAGGACTTATGGCGATACCACACCTCCATGAGATGTCCCTGAATCACACTGTTGACTTTCAAATCAGACATGTCTGACGAATCTTTGTCAAATGCAGAATCCACTAAATGAATGTGGTTATAATGTTTACAGGGGAAGGGAGACACTTAGTCAGTTGTACAACTGAATGTATTCTACTGAAATGTGTCTTCCGTGCTCAACCCTACTAAGGCATAAAAAGAAACGTCCCTTTTTCAGGACCCTGGTATGTATATTATATTGGCCATCTCTGTTATAGAATATATACACTCTTCTCCTATCAGTCAATGGAGGCTCCTCTGAGGAAGAAGGGGAGGATCATCATTTTTCAGGAAAAAAAAAGAAAAATAGTGAAACGTCTAAAAAGTTATAGTTTTTATATAAAAATACACTAAATATATTCACACGTCACCAAATAATTGACTAAAACACAGTGTTTTGACTTCGATAGAACACCTAGGAGGCTCGTGGTTCTCACCCCCTTTCCATAGACGTACACAGTAATGTACAGGGCCTTTGGAAAGTATTCAGACCCCTTTGACTTTTTCCACATTTTGTTACAGTCTTATTCTAAAAATGTATTAAATAATTGTTTTTCCTCGTCAATCTACACACGATACTCCATAATGACATCACAATACCCCATAATGACATCACAATACCCCATAATGACATCACAATACCCCATAATGACATCACAATACCCCATAATGACATCACAATACCCCATAATGACATCACAATACCCCATAATGACAAAGCCAAAACAGGTTTAGACATTTTTTGCAGATTTATTACAAATTAAAAACAGAAATAGCGTATTTACATAAGATTTTAGAGCCTTTGCTATGAGACTCAAAATTGATCTCAGGTGCATCCTGTTTCCATTGATCATCCTTGAGACGTATCCACAACTTGATTGGAGTCCCCCTGTGGTAAATTCAATTGATTTGGACAGTTTAATCTCCATCTCTTCATTCAAAGACTCAATCATAGACACTATTAATGACAGTTGTGGCTGCTTTGTGTGATGTAATGTTGTCTCTACCTTCTTGCCCTTTGTGCTGTTGTCTGTGCCCAATAACGTTTGTACCATGTTTTGTGCTGCCACCATGTTGTGCTGCTACCATGTTGTGCTGCTACCATGTTGTGCTGCCCCCATGTTGTGCTGATACCATGTTGTGCTGATACCATGTTGTGCTGCTGCCATGTTGTGCTGCTACCATGTTGTGATGCTACCATGTAGTTATGCTGCCATGTTGTGCTGCTACCATGTAGTGCTGCTGCCATGTTGTGCTGCTACCATGTTGTGATGCTACCATGTTGTGCTGCTGCCATGTTGTGCTGCTACCATGTTGTGATGCTACCATGTTGTGCTGCTGCCATGTTGTGCTACTACCATGTTGTGCTACTACCATGTTGTGTTGCTACCATGTTGTGTTGCTACCATGTTGTGATGCTACCATGTTGTGCTGCTGCCATGTTGTGCTGCTGCCATGTTGTGCTGCTACCATGTTGTGATGCTACCATGTTGTGCTGCTGCCATGTTGTGCTACTACCATGTTGTGCTACTACCATGTTGTGTTGCTACCATGTTGTGTTGCTACCATGTTGTGATGCTACCATGTTGTGCTGCTGCCATGTTGTGCTGCTGCCATGTTGTGCTGCTGCCATGTTGTGCTGCTACCATGTTGTGCTGCTACCATGTAGTGCTGCTGCCATGTTGTGCTGCTACCATGTAGTGCTGCTGCCATGTTGTGCTGCTACCATGTAGTGCTGCTACCATGTTGTGATGCTACCATGTTGTGCTGCTACCATGTTGTGTTGCTACCATGTTGTGCTGCTACCATGTTGTGATGCTGCCATGTTGTTGTCATGTTGCGTTACTACTATGCTGTGTTATACTGTGTTGCTGCCATGCTGTGTTGTCATGTGTTACTACCATGCTGTGTTGTCATGTGTTGCTCCCATGCTGTGTTGTCATGTGTTACTACCATGCTGTGTTGTCATGTGTTGCTCCCATGCTGTGTTGTCATGTGTTACTACCATGCTGTGTTGTCATGTGTTACTACCATGCTGTGTTGTCATGTGTTGCTCCCATGCTGTGTTGTCATGTGTTACTACCATGCTGTGTTGTCATGTGTTACTACCATGCTGTGTTGTCATGTGTTACTACCATGCTGTGTTGTCATGTGTTGCTACCATGCTGTGTTGTCATGTGTTACTACCATGCTGTGTTGTCATGTGTTACTACCATGCTGTGTTATTGTCTGAGGTCTCTCTTTATGCAGTGTTCTGTTGTCCCCCCGTCCCCACAGGAGGCCTTTTGCCTTTCAGTAGGCTGTCATTGTAAATAAGAATTTGTTCTTAACAAACTTGACTAGTAAAATAAAGGTTCAATAAAAATATATAATAAATACGATTTGTAAAGGCACACACCTGTCTATGTACAGTGCATGTCAGAGCAAAAACCAAGCAATGAGGTGGAAGGAACTGTCCGTAGAGCTCTGAGACAGGATTGTGTCGAGGCACAGATCTGGGGGAAGGGTACCAAAAGATTTCTGCAGCATTGAAGGTCCCCAAGAACACAGTGGCCTCCGTCATTCTTAAATGGAAGAAGTTTGGAACCACACACTCTTCCTAGAGTTGGCAAACTGAGCAATCGTGGGGGAAGGGCCTTGGCCAGGGAGGTGACCAAGAACCCCATGGTCACTCTGACAGAGTTCCAGAGTTCCTCTGTGGAGATGGGAGAACCTTCCAGAAGGACAACCATCTCTGCAGCACTCCACCAATCAGGCCTTTATGGTAGAGTGGCCAGATGGAAGCCACTCCTCAGTTAAAGGCACATAACAGCCCACTTGGAGTTTGCCAAAAGGCACCTAAAGGATTCTCAGACCATGAGACACAAAATTATCTGGTCTGATGAAACCAAGATTGAACTCTTTGGCCTGAATGCCAAGTGTCACATCTGGAGGAAACCTGCCACCATCCCTACGGTGAAGCATGGTGGTGGCAGGATCATGCTGTGAGGGTGTTCTTCAGCTGCAGAGACTGGGAGACTAGTCAGGATTGAGGCAAAGATGAACAGAGCAAAGTACAGAGAGATCCTTGATTAACCTACTCCAGATAACTCAGGACCTCAGACTGGGTGAAGGGTCACCTTCCCAACAGGACAACAACCCTAAGCACACAGCCACAAAAATGCAGGAGTGGCTTCGGGACAAGTCTCTGAATGTCCTTGAGTGGCCCAGCCAGAGCCCAGACTTGAACCCGATCAAACATAGCTATGCAGCAACGCTCCCCATCTAACCTGACAGAGCTTGAGAGGATCTGCAGAGAAGAATGGGAGAATCTCCCCAAATAATGGTGTGCCAAGCTTGTAGCGTCATACCCAAGAAGACTCAAAGCTGTAATCTCTGCCAAAGGTGCTTCAACAAAGTACAGAGTAAAGGGTCTGAATACTTACGGAAATGTGATTAATTTTATTTTAGCAAATGTTTTTTTCTTAAGTTTTCAAAAAGGATTCAAGTTTTTTCTTTGTAATTATGGTGTATTGTGTGTAGATTGATGAGGGGGAAAAAACAATTTAAATCAATTTTAGAATAAGGTTGTAACTTAACAAAATGTGGGTAAAGTCAAGGATGTCCTCTAAACTATCAGAGCTCTTGTTGTCCATTCAATCAAAGGATCAGAGGAAGAATATAGTAGTGAAAGCATACGCTACTGCAGTGCATAAAATGTGGTGAGTCGTTGACTGAAAGATAAAGACAATAGTTGAACAGTTTTGAACACATTTTGTTGTTAAAAATGAAGGAGAAGCTGGAGAGATTTACAGAGAGAGAGAAAGAGAAAGAGAGAGTTATATTTCATGTTTTTTTCTCAGTTTCACTTACTTAGCTAGTGGATGAGGCTAGCTAGTTTAGCCTACTCAAACGGCAGGCTTAACCAGAGAGGGATGCTATGATATGAAGGTTTGGCTTGGAAAGTTGTTTTTACCTGGTTACAGACAGCAAACGGAGCAAAACGGGCATAAACACACCTGAATTTGTCCAATAGAAACTGTAGTTTGCAACTGTTGAACTAATGATCCCACCCTAGATCAGCTAGATGCAGGTAAGAGTACGCAAGGCGATATTGAATGTGTGAATATCTGTCACCTTGATTACTCAAATTTCTTTCAACCTGTGCACCTACGTTGTAAACTTTCATTCATAGACTAGGTTGTAGCAACCTCATGATGGGTATAGGGAAAAATTTGAGTATCTCGTAGTATCCTAAACCTATCAGTGTTACGTTGAGCTGGGTGAATATGACTGACAGTAACCTAAACCTATCAGTGTTACGTTGAGCTGGGTGAATATGACTGACAGTAACCTAAACCTATCAGTGTTGCGTTGAGCTGGGTGAATATGACTGACAGTAACCTAAACCTATCAGTGTTACGTTGAGCTGGGTGAATATGACTGACAGTAACCTAAACCTATCAGTGTTACCTAATATGACAGTAACCTAAACCTTACGTTGAGCTGGGTGAATATGACTGACAGTAACCTAAACCTATCAGTGTTACGTTGAGCTGGGTGAATATGACTGACAGTAACCTAAACCTATCAGTGTTACGTTGAGCTGGGTGAATATGACTGACAGTAACCTAAACCTATCAGTGTTACGTTGAGCTGGGTGAATATGACTGACAGTAACCTAAACCTATCAGTGTTACGTTGAGCTGGGTGAACTGACAGTAAAACCTATCAGTGTTACGTTGAGCTGGGTGAATATGACTGACAGTATCCTAAATATGACTATCAAACCTTAGTGTTACGTTGAGCTGGGTGAATATGAGTGAATATGTGTTACTGAGCTGGGTGAATATGACTAAGTAACCTAAACCTATCAGTGTTACGTTGAGCTGGGTGAATATGACTGACAGTAACCTAAACCTATCAGTGTTACGTTGAGCTGGGTGAATATGACTGACAGTATCCTAAACCTATCAGTGTTACGTTGAGCTGGGTGAATATGACTGACAGTATCCTAAACCTATCAGTGTTACGTTGAGCTGGGTGAATATGAGTGACAGTAACCTAAACCTATCAGTGTTACGTTGAGCTGGGTGAATATGACTGACAGTAACCTAAACCTATCAGTGTTACGTTGAGCTGGGTGAATATGACTGACAGTAACCTAAACCTATCAGTGTTACGTTGAGCTGGGTGAATATGACTGACAGTAACCTAAACCTATCAGTGTTACGTTGAGCTGGGTGAATATGACTGACAGTAACCTAAACCTATCAGTGTTGCGTTGAGCTGGGTGAATATGAGTGACAGTAACCTAAACCTATCAGTGTTACGTTGAGCTGGGTGAATATGACTGACAGTAACCTAAACCTATCAGTGTTACGTTGAGCTGGGTGAATATGACTGACAGTAACCTAAACCTATCAGTGTTACGTTGAGCTGGGTGAATTGAATAGGACTGACAGGCATCCAATGTTCTGCAATAGAAATAAGGCCACGCTCACATTTTTTTTCTATCGTCCTCCCTCATCATGGGGCGGCAGGGTAGCCTAGTGGTTAGAGTGTAGAGGCGGCAGGGTAGCCTAGTGGTTAGAGTGTAGAGGCGGCAGGGTAGCCTAGTGCTTAGAGTGTTGGACTAGGAACTGATAGGTTGCAGGTTCGAATCCCCGAGCTGTTCAGGTGCCCCTGAACAGGCAGTTAACCCACTGTTCCTAGGCCATCATTGAAAATAATAATTTGTTCTTAAGTGACTTGCCTAGTAAAATAAAGGTAAATACAATTTTAAAAATTCATGAACGGCACCGACCGCCACTACTATCAGGTTACTTTTCGGGGGGAAACACCCACTGTAGTAAGAAACTCATTTAACAGGCAAAGAAACATGACATCTCCTGGTTACTTTACTCCTCCGACATCTGAATCACACAAGGATTTAACCCAAGTCCACTTCACCTCCCTTTTCTTGGGCCTTGTCACAGGTAAACCTGGGCCCTACGTCCCAAATGGCACTCTGTCCTCTATATCGTGCACTACTTTTAACCAGAATCCCTATCGGCCAAAAGTAGTGCGGTATAAAGGGTGCCATTTGGGACGCAGTCCCGCTATTGTAAAACCCAAAGCATCAGTATCAGTGTTTTCCATGTGAACCCTGTAGATTGGTTGACATTTCTAAGAAATTCTTCCTAACCCCTTTCCGCGGGATTAAGCAGGTATTAAGTAGACATGTAGGAACCAATTTTCTCCAGATCATGTTCTGCAGGGGACAGTTCCTGTGGTAAGCCCCATCTAGCCTGTGAGAATAAACAAACGAAGAGTCAAGTGCCGTGGCTCAAAATCCCTGCTGATACTCCGATTTATAAAATAACTCTTTTAATCAGTTTAATAGCCCGATGTGGCCCGCTTACTGATACTGAGTCAGCGTGGTATAAAAACAGAGGGTATATGACACTCAGGGTAAAGTCAGCTCTCAAAAGACAACAACTGAAACAACCTGTGTCCCCGCTTAGCGAAACATCTGGCCCCGTGTCTGTTGTTTTCATTAACGGCCCATTTACGTTATTACATTCTTCTTCGCTAAATCCTGGCTCTACTTTATCAATGGCCACACATGATATCTCTTACAGGGGGATCTGTGTAATGAGATACAGTAGTGGATAAACCAAAATGCAGAGGATTAGCTGCTCATTGTGTACCGCCATCTGTTGACCTTTGTAACTTATGTCAGTCTCAAACGGAATTGGAGCCAACAATAGTCTATCTCATTTACAGTACAGACAGCGCATTTACCATCAACCCTGCATCCCAGCCATCACACAATTATTGTAGTTGTTTACGCAAATCCAAAAATAGCCCATTATAAATTGCAATCCGGGTTAGGTGGGCATCATTTGAAAGCTTGCTCTATTTCCAACTTAGCTAAGTTATAAAATATAATCTCACGCTGTTAGGTTTGTACAAGACAATTCACAGGAACAAATGGTCTTTTGAGTAGGGATGTTGCAGTGACCGTATTACCGCCACGGCTGGTGGTCACGAGTCATGAAGGCACATTCAGTCACGGTAATTAGGCTTCTCCAAGCTCTGATGCTGCTGATGGTCATTAGTAGCCTACCAAACTTGCTAACTGCCTCTATTGTCCCTCTAATCATTCTGACATCAATAAAAATGTCATCGAAAATCGAATCAAACACTTCATGAGAGCCCATGAGCTCATGTTGCACATTTCAATAGGCTATGCAATTGCGTGAGAAAACAGAGTGATGGCCTCTATTAAAAAGAGGAGGACCAGCCTTCTATAGGCTAGACCTACTAGATTTATTTCTCAACTTACCTAATACTAAGCACTTATATTTACAGCAGGAGTATGGCCTACTTGCTTGGCAGGAAAATAAACCACGGGGAAAAGCGTCCTCCATTCGCTATTTAAGTATTTTTCCCGCTGTAATTTGGGATCTATCGTGTCCCACAACTGTCCCAGACAGAATAGGTTGGCCTTTGTACTATGGGGGATAGTAGATTGATATAGGCTAGTGTTTTTCCTGTTCGTTAGGCCTACTACTCATCTTGTTAGCTGACGAAAAGCAAATGTGGACCGTTCTTCCAATATCTTCATTATCCACCTAGGAATTGGATAAGGACACAAGCGGTTGCGTCCCCGATGTGTCTGTCTTCACTTGTAGCCTGCGAGAAAGACCCAATGATGTGATGGAGCGTGCAGCACTCAGGTAGAAGGGCACAATGGCCGCAAAAGGCATGTGTTTTAGGGTGCATTACGGCCACACAAAGGGGATGCTGCAGTGAAATTCTAGGCATTATCAAGTGCTTGTCTCATTGTGAATGAGAGACTGATGAAGTGAGTTCAGCCTGTGCAAAAAAAAAAAAAAGCAGAGCTCATGCCTTTCAAGAGACTTTTTTTCAAATCATCATTAGAGCCTCATCATGCAGCCTTAGAATGTATTACAAATCAAAACATGTAGCCCAACATTTGTAGAACAACTAAAGTTACATTAATAACTCTAAATTAAGCATATAGGAATACCTACTTATTTGTTAACCGCTCATATATCATATATATATATATATTTGAGATTATATTTGCGACTGTCATCAAGGCAACGGGTGGCTACTTTGAAGAATCTCAAATACAAAATATATTTTGGTTTGTTTTAACACTTTTTTGGTTACAACATGTTTCCATGTGTGTTATTTCATAGTTTTGACGTCTTGACTATTATTCTACCATGTAGAAAATAGTACAAATAATAATTATAATAAAGGAAAATCCTGGAATGAGCAGGTGTGTTCAAACTTTTTGACTGGCAGTGTGTGTGTGTGTGTGTGTGTGTGTGTGTGTGTGTGTGTGTGTGTGTGTGTGTGTGTGTGTGTGTGTGTGTGTGTGTGTGTGTGTGTGTGTGTGTGTGTGTGTGTGTGTGTGTGTGTGTGTGTGTGCGAGTGTAAAAGGGCTACAGTAAAAATTCATATTACTACAGTCAGTGCAAACGCTCACTCTTAAACATATACAATCGGTCTGATTTCAGTATGAAAAGTGTCATTGTGTCATTCTCATGTTGCCTAGTAAAGTCAAATGCACCATGTGTACCATGTGTACCATGTGTACATTTGGGTTGAAATACTGTACTATTATTTTCATTGGTAGAAGGAGAGTAAAGGGGGGGGGTGGATCATAATATTAAAATCCGTATTTAACCTTTCAAGGCAAGAGGATTATGCAGCAGAGTCTCCATTCCGAACGGTTTCCTCGCCCCCTTACTCCCCTGCCATAATATTGATCATTATCACCATTGTGTGAAAAGAGGATTATCATATCGTTCCATAAACCCAGGAACACCCCTACCATTATGAAGTCATTTCCTTCTCATCAGGAGCGCCTCAGCAGCCTGGCGGTGTGCGTGACAGTCAGCTGGGCTGTCACAGGTGACCGCGTTGTCTCTCCCTGTTCATTGTCTGAGCTGAGCTGCCTGGCAGAGAGAGAGAGAGAGAGCTATATTCCAGAAGAGACGGAGGATGCCGCTCAAGGCACACTCCTCTCATTCATACTTGAACTTGGAAATTCAATTGAATAGCGGATGGGTGAGGTGGAAGTCGGTCTTGATAAGTATTTCTGACACATAGTGTGAGGCGGTGAGGGCCAGAGGCCTTAGACGGTAAGAAGTGCAGGTCCAGTAAGCAGGAGAGAGATACAGGCAGCGTAGCAGTCAGTCAGAAGGGCCAGAACCACAGCTGATACTATTTGTATGACAGCTCTCTTAGAGAAATGTGGTGTACAGTTCACTAAGCCACGCCCTGGAATTTCGGGAAACCAATCGCAGCGCTCCAATGGATAGCAACGGTCTTCAAATCCAACACTTCGGACTCACGTTTGAAATGCACGAAATGCCAGGGTAGTCGGCTGCAACTGTGCAAACATGTTTTCAGCACTTTCATTTCCAGGACTGATTTAAAAAATAGTTTTTAAATCAAGAAACAAATGGTTTAAATGGCTAAATAATGTAACAGTGTAGCAGGACAGCAGTACTTGATACTGTGATTCCTGAAATGCAGAGCCTGTTGGAGTATTTTTTTTTTTCAGCCAGTTAGGGCTATTTTAAATGGCTAAATCACTGAACAGTGTAGCAGGAGTACTTGATAGTGTGATTCCTGAAATACAGAGCCTGTTGGATATTTCTTTTCAATCCTAAATTATACTTTGTTACATTATTTGGTATATCAGCTGGTTTGCTAGCTCTCAGTCTCATTGGCCACAAAAACGTTGCTAACGCTAGCTAGCTAACCACTTAATATAATATAACTGTCACGCCTGCTCCAACTCCCCCTCTCTGGAGCTCGAGTATGCCAGCTAGCTAGCTAGCCACTTAATATAACTTGTTTTAATTCCTTGAAATGTATGTTAGCTCGCTGAGTTGGCTATATTGACTAGTGTCCCAGTCCCTGCCGCTGAAAAACATCCCCACAGCATGATGCTGCCACCACCATACTTCACTGTAGGGATGGTGCCAGGTTTCCTCCAGATGTGACGCTTGACAGTCAGGTCAAAGAGTTCAATCTTGGTTTCATCAGACCAGAGCATCTTGTTTCTCATGGTCTGAGAGTCTTTAGGTGCCTTTTGGCAAACTCCAAGCGGGCTGTCATGTGCTTTCTACTGATGAGTGGCTTCCATCTGGCAACTACCATAAAGGCCTGATTGGCGGAGTGCTGCAGAGATGGTTGTCCTTCTGGAAGGTTCTCCCATCTCCACAGAGGAACTCTGGAGGTCTTTCAGAGTGACCATTGGGTTCTTGGTCTCCTCCGTGACAAAGGCCCTTCTCTCCTGATTTCTCAGTTTCTCAGATCTAGGAAGAGTCTTGGTGGTTCCAAGCTGTTTCCATTTCAGAATGATGGAGGCCTCTGTGTTCTTGGGGACATTCAATGCTGCAGAAATGTTTTGGTACCCTTCCCCCAGATCTGTGCCTCGACACAATCCTGTGTCTGAGCTCAACGGACAATTCCTTCGACCTCATGGCTTGGTTTCTGCTCTGACATTCACTGTCAACTGTGAGACCTTTATATAGACAGGTGTGTTATATAGACAGGTGTGTTATATAGACAGGTGTGTTATATAGACAGGTGTGTTATATAGACAGGTGTGTTATATAGACAGGTGTGTTATATAGACAGGTGTGTTATATAGACAGGTGTGTTATATAGACAGGTGTGTTATATAGACAGGTGTGTTATATAGACAGGTGTGTTATATAGACAGGTGATGTCCAATCAATTGAATTTACCACAGGTGGACTCCAATCAAGTTGTAGAAACATCTCAAGGATGATCAATGGAAACAGAATGCACCTGACCTCAATTTTGCATTTCATAACAAAGGGTCTGAATAGTTATGTTATGGTTTCTGTTTTTTATTTTTCATAAATGTGCAAAAATGTTCGAAAAATGTTTTTTTCGATTTGTCATTATGGTGTATTGATGAGAAAAAAAATATTTAATCAACTCAAGGAGTCTGAATACTTTCTGAACGTACTGTTCCCCTTGTGGTACTTTGCAGAATGGTAGATCAAATCAAATGCATTTATATAGCCCTTCTTACATCAGCTGATATCTCAAAGTGCTGTACAGAAACCCAGCCTATAAAACCCCAAACAGCAAGATACAACTAAATCACTGCAAGTTGTTGAAAAGCAGATGCTGTCCCATCTGCAGTGCAAGTGTAACACAGTGGTTATGTTTACAAAATGTAATAGAATTTGTCTGCCTTTTCTCAAAAGGCACAATAAGGTGGACAAATCCTGCACAACTTGTAAAAGAACCATACAAAAGTAGCTAGGTTACTTAATTCAAAAGCAACCTGACTCTTAGCCTCTCTCTCTCCTCTGCCTGTGTATTTACACTTGGCTTCACTGTCATTTTCAGTATTTAATGGCAGGGTCATTTCTGCCTGCTCCCTAAACCTTTGTGTTTCTACATTCTCTGTAGCTACATTCTTTGAACATATTTTAATTAAATCATACCTTGATTCAGCCTGTCTCAGTCTTACCGACAGAAAGGTTATTCAACTATTAAAGTGAGTCACAGGGAGATGTGTTGTGGGCAGAGGGAGGCAGGAGAGGTTAATTAGGTAGCCATTGCTACTCCTAGTCCTTCATACCTCCAGCAATAGCAGCATTCTTTTATCTGAGATGTGCCAGAGAAGGACTGTGGCTTTAGAGAGCGCAAGCGCAGGGAACATCTACTGGGCAGCAGCAATAGCTCTCTGAATTAGCTAGGTTAAATATCATTTTTTCCACACAATGCTGATAACAAAACTGTGACCCACTTTGTGAACCTGGTCACGAAAACAAACTTTGGAGACAGAAGAAGTGAAATTGTTTGGAGAAAAACGAGGGAAAAGGGTATGAGTAACCGGATCAGGGTCATTTTGTGCACTAAGGCCCCGATTCCGACCCCAAGTTAAACGCAGGTAAATGGAACATAATTCCCTTTTTAAGCGCTTTTCGCAGTATGCGTATTCTGACCTTGAACTTAAGCATAAGAATAGCACGCTATTCATTCGCTATTCGTTTGAGTTGGAACTCAAATAAAATGAAGGCGTGGCGGAAGTGTGTCTAACAGAGCCGCCGTATTCTGACCCTTGACTTAATTCCCTCGTAATTCCACCACCTTCACTCGAGAGTAAACCATAAATACGGGTATTCCAAGTGGGAGAAGCATCAACAGCATTCTCCATGCACTGTAATTTATCAATTGATAAGAGCTATTGATAAGAGATATTGATAAGAGCTATTGATAAGAGCTATTGATAAGAGATATTGATAAGAGCTATTGATAAGAGTTATTGATAAGAGATATTGATAAGAGCTATTGATAAGAGCTATTGATGAGAGATATTGATAAGAGCTATTGATAAGAGATATTGATAAGAGCTATTGATAAGAGCTATTGATAAGAGCTATTGATAAGAGCTATTGATGAGAGATATTGATAAGAGCTATTGATAAGAGCTATTGATAAGAGATATTGATAAGAGCTATTGATAAGAGCTATTGATAAGAGATATTGATAAGAGCTATTGATAAGAGCTATTGATAAGAGCTATTGATAAGAGATATTGATAAGAGCTATTGATAAGAGCTATTGATAAGAGCTATTGATAAGAGATATTGATAAGAGCTATTGATAAGAGCTATTGATAAGAGCTATTGATAAGAGCTATTGATGAGAGATATTGATAAGAGATATTGATAAGAGCTACATTTACATTACATTTAAGTCATTTAGCAGACGCTCTTATCCAGAGCGACTTACAAATTGGTGCATTCTCCTTATGACATCCAGTGGAACAGTCACTTTACAATAGTGCATCTAAATCTTAAAGGGGGGGTGAGAGGGATTACTTCTCCTATCCTAGGTATTCCTTAAAGAGGTGGGGTTTCAGGTGTCTCCGGAAGGTGGTGATTGACTCCGCTGTCCTGGCGTCGTGAGGGAGTTTGTTCCACCATTGGGGGGCCAGAGCAGCGAACAGTTTTGACTGGGCTGAGCGGGAACTGTACTTCCTCAGTGGTAGGGAGGCGAGCAGGCCAGAGGTGGATGAACGCAGTGCCCTTGTTTGGGTGTAGGGCCTGATCAGAGCCTGGAGGTACTGAGGTGCCGTTCCCCTCACAGCTCCGTAGGCAAGCACCATGGTCTTGTAGCGGATGCGAGCTTCAACTGGAAGCCAGTGGAGAGAGCGGAGGAGCGGGGTGACGTGAGAGAACTTGGGAAGGTTGAACACCAGACGGGCTGCGGCGTTCTGGATGAGTTGTAGGGGTTTAATGGCACAGGCAGGGAGCCCAGCCAACAGCGAGTTGCAGTAATCCAGACGGGAGATGACAAGTGCCTGGATTATTGATAAGGGCTATTGATAAGAGATATTGATAAGAGCTATTGATAAGAGATATTGATAAGAGCTATTGATAAGAGCTATTGATAAGAGATATTGATAAGAGCTATTGATAAGAGCTATTGATGAGAGATATTGATAAGAGATATTGATAAAAAGCTATGGGGAAAAAAGTAATCCTTTTGGAGAAGGGGATTGTAAACACACATTGTTTTAGATGATTTTTCCTTGTGATCCCTGGAGACGAATGTGATTTCAACCATATGAAAGCACACTGAACATGACATGTATTTCGGCTCCTTTTCCCACAGTGAAATATTAATTCATTAATTAATATTTCTATAAATAATAAGAATTTAAATTGTGTTCCCTCATAATTTGCGTGGATGGTTCATCAACATTTTGATAAATGTAATTTCATGACTTTTCCATGTGATCTCTATTTTTTTATTGATTAAATTTTACCTTTATTTTACTAGGCAAGTCAGTTAAGAACAACTTCTTATTTTCAATGACGGCCTAGGAACAGTGGGTTAACTGCCTGTTCAGGAGCAGAACGACAGATTTGTACCTTGTCAGCTCGGGGATTCGAACTTGCAACTTTCCGTTACTAGTCCAAAGCTCTAACCACTAGGCTACCTGATTCCCCCCTCTAACCACCACTTTTAACAAAAATGTCCAACAATTGGTACAGTACGTATAACAAAAGTAAGTGTCATCAACACTGGGAGGCTGGTCTCCGATCCCATGTGCCATCGCCTGTTGTTATGCAAGACACTTGACCCCTTCAAATTAGAATACCTGTTAGGCAACTGTATAAAACACATGTGGTCAATCCTCAGCCTGGAGGGCTACTGGGTGTGCAGGCTTTTGATCAAGCCCTGCTCCAACACAGAGACAGTTTATCAAGGTCTGGTTGAGCAGCTCATTTCTAAATGTGGTTTGTTAGAGGGGGACTGGAATAAAAGCCTGCACACCCCTTGGTTCTCCTGGAGGATGGCTGCACACCCCTTGGTTCTCCTGGAGGATGGCTGCCCACCCATTGGCTCTCCTGGAGGATGGCTGGCCACACATTGACTCTCCTGGAGGATGGCTGCACACCCATTGGCTCTCCTGGAGGATGGCTGCACACCCCTTGGTTCTCCTGGAGGATGGCTGCCCACCCATGGACTCTACTGGAGGATGGCTGCACACCCCTTGGTTCTCCTGGAGGATGGCTGCCCACCCATTGACTCTACTGGAGGATGGCTGCACACCCATTGACTCTACTGGAGGATGGCTGCACACCCATTGACTCTCCTGGAGGATGGCTACACACCCATTGGCTCTCCTGGAGGATGGCTGGCCACACATTGGCTCTCCTGGAGGATGGCTGCACACCCATTGGCTCTCCTGGAGGATGGCTGGCCACCCATTGGCTCTCCTGGAGGATGGCTGCCCATCCTTGATGTAAAACATTGCAGTACGTCATCCCAATAAAGGCTAAAAATATTTTTTTTTACTCAGCTGAAGCAAGCACACAAATTCTCTTCATGTCTAACTCTGTGTTGTCTGGTCACACTGCTATGCTTTATCAGTTGCAAATGAGAACTTGTTCTCAACTAGCCTACCTGGTTAAATAAAGGTAAAATAAAAAGTCATACTTATCTTAGCTACCTTAGAAGAATTGACTTTGCAGGATGACTAGCATCTATTGAGTTGCAATGTCCCATACATTAGATGCCCAAATCAACTGGAAGTCAATTCAAAACATGTTTTAAACCCACAGAATACAAAAGAAAGGCTACTTCTAATATATTTCCTAAAATGTATGTTCACGATTCACAAATTATATATATTTTTTATTCAAATGATTCAATTCAACGCGATTGAACGGAATCCTAACTAATACAATGGTGAAGTGAATTGTGAGTTTAATCAAAAATAAATTGTTTAAATTAATAATATGAATCTTCTTTTTAAAAAAAGTAAATCAACTTTGTATGGCCTTATTTGCGACTTGCAAGTCAGTGGAACTGATGGTAACATTAATAGAGCTAAACAGTTAACTAGAGGGTACAGTTAACTAGAGGGTACAGTTAACTAGAGGGTACAGTTAACTAGAGGGTTTAGTTAACTAGAGGGTACAGTTAACTAGAGGGTACAGTTAACTAGAGGGTACAGTTAACTAGAGGGTACAGCTAACTAGAGGGTACAGTTAACTAGAGGGTTTAGTTAACTAGAGGGTACAGTTAACTAGAGGGTACAGTTAACTAGAGTATACAGTTAACTAGAGGGTATAGTTAACAAGAGGGTACAATTAACTAGAGGGTATAGTTAACTAGAGGGTACAGTTAACTAGAGGGTACAGTTAACTAGAGGGTATAGTTAACTAGAGGGTACAGTTAACTAGAGGGTACATTTAACTAGAGGGTACATTTAACTAGAGGGTACAGTTAACTAGAGGGTACAGTTAACTAGAGGGTTTAGTTAACTAGAGGGTACATTTAACTAGAGGGTACAGTTAACTAGAGGGTACAGTTAACTAGAGGGTTTAGTTAACTAGAGGGTACAGTTAACTAGAGGGTACAGTTAACTAGAGGGTACAGTTAACTAGAGGGTATAGTTAACTAGAGGGTACAGTTAACTAGAGGGTACAGTTAACTAGAGGGTACAGTTAACTAGAGGGTAGAGTTAACTAGAGTTAACTAGAGGGTATAGTTAACAGTTAACTAGAGGGTACAGTTAACTAGAGGGTACAGTTAACTAGAGGGTACAGTTAACTAGAGGGTACAGTATATGTTTTGAATTGGCTACCTACCTGTTCTCTACCCTATTTTCTCAGTCTACCTGCTGCAGCATTGGTCTCCCTCTCCTTGAACAACGGCCCACTGGTCTCACACACAGGTGATGTGCCCAAACACGGACGCGCTGTCATTCAAATCCTGTCGATTTGATGTATTTTTGTTTATTTGATTTGATAAAATATTTTAAAACTGTGCCAAAATAAATTATAATATAAATTATTATATACATTTTTTCGGATTTTATCATCTTCCAAAACATTTCCTGGAAAACACCATTTTAAAATACCTTGACTTTTTCCAGGATTTTCATGACTATTAGCCACTATTGGGAGCCACGGTCAGTAATACCCACATACATTTACTTTTTCATCATTTAAATCCATTCCGTTTACATTTATTTCCTGTGTCACTTCCTTGTAAGTTGTTCCTGAGGGTCACTAGCAATAGTGGCTCATTATTAGGATAAAGTTGTGCAATAATTTCGGGCATGTAGCCTATTTTAATCATTATGGAACACAGATTTCAGTGCTTTTCAGACACGAGGTTGACATTTTTGTTGACATACCAACACTGATCAAAAACATAGATGTTTTGTTACAGTCACATTTTTCATTGTGAAAAATATAACACGTAGTTTTCCTGTTCAAACAACTTGTTTTGATCTCGACACAGAGTCCCTCATCAACTCCATAGCTTCAAGTTGAGGCATCTGTTTTGCGGTAGATTGGGGAAGATTTGACAGCAGATGAGTATGTATATTGTGGCTAGATTCACAGCACCCTGAAATAGCATCCTTTCAGGTCAGACAATGCAGATATGTATTGCTACACAGCTCCAGTGTATATTCTGTAACAGCTAAAGTGATCATCAATAACTGTGTTTTTCCCCCCCATATTTTTGAAAATGAAATATTCTGTATTCTTTCCATTGGAATTGACTCATGTCCAAACAATTATAACCCTGTAACTACACACTGGCATTATTCCTGGTAATGTTGGAGCCCCGTAGTTACCAAACAAAAGGGTTGATGTTGGAGCACCGTAGTTACCAAACAAAAGGGTTAATGTTGGAGCCACGTAGTTACGAAACAAAAGGGTTGATGTTGGAGCCCCGTAGTTACCAAACAAAAGGGTTGATGTTGGAGCCCCGTAGTTACCAAACAAAAGGGTTGATGTTGGAGCCCCGTAGTTACGAAACAAAAGGGTTGATGTTGGAGCCCCGTAGTTACCAAACAAAAGGGTTGATGTTGGAGCCCCGTAGTTACCAAACAAAAGGGTTAATGTTGGAGCCCCGTAGTTACCAAACAAAAGGGTTAATGTTGGAGCCCCGTAGTTACCAAACAAAAGGGTTGATGTTGGAGCCCCGTAGTTACCAAACAAAAGGGTTAATGTTGGAGCCACGTAGTTACGAAACAAAAGGGTTGATGTTGGAGCCCGTAAAAACAAAAGGGTTGATGTTGGAGCCCCGTAGTTACCAAACAAAAGGGTTAATGTTGGAGCCCCGTAGTTACCAAACAAAAGGGTTAATGTTGGAGCCCCGTAGTTACCAAACAAAAGGGTTAATGTTGGAGCCCCGTAGTTACCAAACAAAAGGGTTAATGTTGGAGCCCCGTAGTTACCAAACAAAAGGGTTGATGTTGCAGCCACGTAGTTACCAAACAAAAGGGTTCAAGGTTACATACTGTAGGAGAGTGGACTAGATTATAAAACAGTTATAGAAGAAGACAAATGAGATGATTTACCAACTGGTATATTGTATATCATTTTCAAATGAATGACTATGTCCTATTCCAATTTGAGTAGGCTAGATTTCATCATCCTAGCTATATATTCAGATACAATAGCCAATGTGCGAAGCTTGGTCAACTGCACTCCCTTCTGCTTTTGATATTGAAAGTTATAGTTCCTTAGACACTATCAATATGACTGGAGGCTTTTTCTGTTCCACGACCCTTTTCAAAAGTCCAACGAGGAGTTGGAGAGTGTAAGAGACCAAACAATGCTGTTGGCTGCGTGACCAGATAAACAGTGAAGAAATGTCCGGGTAATGTATTATTCACAGAGGAAATTAATCAATTTCCGCCATTCTCCAGCCCTTTGCAATTATACGTGAAGAAGAAAATGCTATCCATCACTTTCAATGGCAAGGGACAAACAGTGGTCAGAGCAGTGAGGGAGTTTGGTTGAATGCGGGGGAAGCTACAAAAAAAAATTGCATTTATTGCAGCCCTGGCATTACCTATGCAGATCTTTATCAGGGGGGGGGTCTATTGTGGCCATTTTGCTGGCCTACAATGGCTTTCTGTGCACCCAAGCTACCGGGAGATTGGCTGAAATTATATTCCCTTCATGCTTGGCTAGGTTGCAGCTTAGAAACAAGCTGCTTGTGGAAGCCAGGGGAAGATGGCTGATAATAGGAGCTTCACATCCCAACTGACCTTTTTCCTACTCCCCCCCCCCCCCTCCTCAATTGCAGTGACAGAAGAAAAACGCAAACAATCTGTGCAGGAGAGGACACACAACCTGCACCTTCTAAAACCAAGGAGCTTGGTCCTGAATGACGAGAGGTCCCCTAATCTGTGTCACCATCGTGACCTGCCTTGACACGTGCTCCAACTTGTTCTAATACACATCAGAAAATGTACAACCTGAGGCCATTTAACCTCTCTGACAAATCGTTAAATTATACAGTAAGTGATAGACACCGGAAATTACTGACATGTATTTAGGAACAAGGAAAGGTTAAATTACCGGATTGATCTACATTGTAAAAATAAATATTGAGGTCATGAACTAATATGGGGGGGCAGGTAGCCTAGAGGTTTGAGAGGCGAGCCAGCAACCCGGAGGGTTACTGATATCAAATCCTAGATGCCATTGCCTGCCGTTGTGCCCTTAAGCAAGGCACTTAATCCCACACAACAGCAGCTCCCCAATATGACGGCCCCGTTGGCTCCTATCCTAAACCTGTGTGTGTGTGTGTCACTCAGAGGGGTTGGGGGTTAAAAAGCAGAAGTAACCGTTCAGTCGCTCTTCTTAATACCAATCTTTAACTTCAGAGTTACATAAAATAAGTTTGCTTCCATGGCAACGGGCCAATTGATGACAGGTTTTTGTTGTTGTGAGTAATCCATGTAATGTAATTGACTTCCTGTATGCCTGTATTGTCTGCAGACACCAATGGCAGGGTAAACAACAACGGGAGTGTGTACAGTTCTCTTAAAAATCACGGCCACGGCCTCTTGTCAGCCTTCCGGGTCTCACATGGACCTTGACATTGACGTTGTCTCTTCACCTTTCTGGGATAATCTAAATCACGATAACAGGAAGTGAAAAGAGATGTGGCTAGTGTCAACAAGTGTGCGTGATAGATAAATACGAAACATCGAACAGAAAGACGGGAGTTTGTAACCTAGAACCCGTGGAACATTGGGAACGTGCAGTGCAACATGAACTGTTATTGATAAATGTATCGTCAAAATATGGCCGCTACTTGAGGACGTGTGGTAGAAATGTTAACAATCTTTCCATATCCTCTTTCCAGAACACACAAATGGAGCTTCGGTGTATAACGTCAAACCTGTTTATTCAAAAGCGTGTGTATAAAACTCATCTGAAATGTCAGGGTCAAACTCAGAAAGAGTTCAAACTCTGATGGGAAAAGTCCTGCATCCACCCCGATAAAAAAAAGAAGATTTGCAAAGAATAAAAAGTGATTCGGGAGATACGGCCGGCCCTCATGTGGGGCGGCTGGTTGCAGGGGATATGTATAACTGCAGATAAAGGCTTCTGTTCAGAAAGCGTATTTATCAAGCCTTTAAGATACACATCAGCCGTGAAGACATGGGTCTTCATTATACCATGTGAATCTTCCCTCATTTACCTGGGATAGCATCTCCTTTATTTCACCTTCAAATACCCCTATCCACACTCCCATTCGCTCCGCTCAGCTGACAAACAAGATGTTGCCCGTTGATGCTGGCAACAGTTGGTAACAAATGTCTGGCTTTGTTCAGCTGTCTCAAAGACCTCCCAGTCATTCTAGAAAAACCTAGAAAAATAACTGTTTGGGAAATCAAAGGTGCTCACTAGACGATACAACTCAGGTGGGGTGTGACATGCAAAGACCCTGGTCCTGATAGGCTGAAGAGATAAGGGTGTCCGGTTCATCCCCATCCTCAACAATCAAGGAATAATAAACAATATTATACAAAAAATACCACATCTAGCTTCATATTTTTTCAAAGTTACCTCAAAGTCAAAATGAGTTTGTTTCACAGTAATCTTTTGAGCACTTAAGAGACAAAATCTCGGCTGTTATTTCAACAAAAGATGTGTTTTTACGCTGCTCTGTGATCTTTTTAGAAAACGTTTTTCTTTATAATAACTCATGGACAAAAACAATTCAATGTGTAATGTTAGGACGGGTCACCTCCCACCATTTGTTGGGTATTTTATAGCAACTGTAGATAATAAACTGGTCTTTCATGTTATGTTTTGTTTTTTTTAATTGGATTGTGATAAAAGTGAAGAACAAATGGGACTGTCATCCATTTGTGTGTTTACAAATTTGTTCCCAACATCTCAATAAAATAAAACCTTGTGTTGCCTAAGTTCATGTTGGGCTCAAGCAGCACATGGAAGTGTGGCAAAGATAACTGAAATGTTGACAATGCGTGAAAACACAAGCAGTCGTGCAAAGTCAACCGTATACACTCAGTGGCCAGTTTATTAGGTACACCGCCCCATTCACGAACATGGTTAGCTCTTACAGACAGTGAGCCACGTGACCGTGGCTTTCTATATAAACCAGGCAGACAAGCGTTGAGGCATTCAGTTACTGTTTGATTGATCGTTAGAACGAGTGACCTATAAGCAACGTTGAGCGTAGTACGATCATCAGTGCCAGACGCGCCAGGTTTCCATGTATCTCAGAAACGGCTTCCTGGGCGTTTTACCGAGGATGATGGTGCAAACAAACATTCCAGTCCTGGAGGGCGAAAAAAAACAGCTCGTTGACGAGAGACGTGGAAGGAGAACGGAAAGAACCGTGCAAGCTAACGGGCGAGTCACTAACGGGCGAGTCACTAACGGGCGAGTCACTAACGGGCGAGTCACTAACGGGCGAGTCACTAACGGGCGAATAACGGCGCAGTACAACAGTGGTGTGCACTACGGCATCATGGAACTCACCAACTCGTCGGTCCTGGTCACGGATTGGCTATTGCAGCAGACGACCACACCGGGTGCCCACAAGACGAAGCGGCTTCAGAGAGCACGCGATAACAAAAACGCTGGACAATTGTGGAAGTGGAAAAACCATCACCTGGTTCGATGAATCCCGTTTCCTGTTACGGCAGAGTCAGGATGTGACGTAATCAGCATGACTGCGAGGACCCCATCCTGCCTGGCGTTAACAGTACAGCATGGTGTAATGGTGTGAGGAATGTTTTCCTGGCACAAGTTAGGTCCATTGATACAAACTGAGCAACGTTTCCATGCCCCAAAGAATTCCGGCTGTTCTGGAGGCATAGGGGGGGCGCAGCTTGGTACTAGATGGACCTAATAAACTGGCCACTTCGTGTAAATCACCTTCAATTAGAACTCAATTCACTTGAAGTCATTCTGTAATAGAGGACATAAAGCCGACTGGCATGGAATTACTTCCTTACCTTACTTCCTTACCTTGCTTCCTTACCTTACTTCCTTACCTTACTTCCTTACCTTGCAAAGTGAGCGAGTGAGGCTCTCTTCAAAAAGCAATGACAGCAAACAAGAACAAATGTGTATCCTTTTAAACTACAGTATATATTGGGAAATATAAAACTGTAAATAATGAATTATGTTACCATAACCACACCAATATTGTGGATTCTAGCTTAGCAGATAGATCCCTGTCATATTTCTCTGGCTGACGAGACTAAGCACAATACCTCAACAGTGTGTTGAATGTGAGCTTTTCACATTTAAATGTTATATGGGGATTTCTATAGAATTGTAAAAGTTGCATCCTGAAACATATACATGATGGCAAACAGAATTTGGTGTCAAAAGAAACACATCACCCTTAGACAATTTGTTGATGACAATACTGTTGCCAGTAACCATATTCACTTCTGCTGAGAACGAAACCTTAAACAACTTTGATATTTTCAAATGTTAGAGAAGTTATATAAAATGTTTGATTATGAATTTCCTAAATCCCAAGTAAACAAATTAAAATGTGTTAATCTTTTACGTGTCTTTATCTATAGCGATGTTTCATTTTCTTGTTTTAATTGTCAGTCTGTGGAGCCACATTCCACCACACAATGTGTAATCAGTGTTTGCTGTGTGCTACAGGGGTTTTGAGCAGAGCTGTGAGGCGTGGGGTGATGACCTCAGAGAGGACCTTTCTAACAGGGTAATTACAGAGCCCTCCCTTGGCCCACTGAGGGGGTGGCCTTTCTCATCGCCACAGTACTGTTACACACACACACACACACACAGACACACACACACACACTCACAACCTCACAACTTAACCTAACAAAACAAAATATCTCAAATAAATACAGGATCAAAATATTATATCACAAATGTATGGTGATTTTACACGGCTATATATATGCACACACTGTACCAGTAGAGTGTCTATGTTAGTGAAAAGATCCCGCCCATCTCATTGGCAAGATGTGCCCGGAAACCCTCAGTCTATTGACATTTTTCCCCCCCAAAGAACAGACCAGGGCAGCATAAACATCAGCAAGCTAAGCGTGCTCTCTCTCACTGATGTTGCGATGGGACCTGTCCCACTATCAGATCCCTGTCATATTTCTCTGGCTGACTAGACTAAGCACGAGTCAGAGGTATGAGCCGATAAAGGTCGTCTTTCACACAGCAACAACACGTACCCGTGTGCTTATCGCCTTGCCTCCTCACATGCAATCACTAGGACAGGAGGAAGGATTGTTACATTTGACGATTTGTTTTTGCTTCCCGGGGACCGATAAAGAATGTGGAATCTAAAAAAAAAAAGAGAAAGACTCATCTCTGGAGACACGGCAGGAGATCAAGGGTCAAGGGGCAGGCCTGGATCTGTGAACCATCTGTGTCTTCATGCAAACAAAAGGCCTTTCCTCTCTTTAGAGGTTTATTGGATTTTTATTGAAATAAGCATAAAATAACTATCAATTTACACACCACTACACAAGAAAGGTTATCAGGAAGTAACAAGACAATTTGGAATGTTGTTTTTGCATGTTGACAGACAGACAGACAGACAGACAGACAGACAGACAGACAGACAGACAGACAGACAGACAGACAGACAGACAGACAGACAGACAGACAGACAGACAGACAGACAGACAGACAGACAGACAGACAGACAGACAGACAGACAGACAGACAGACAGACAGACAGACAGACAGACAGACAGACAGACAGACAGACAGACAGACAGACAGACAGACAGACAGACAGACAGACAACAACAAAAAAAGCATGTTTGAGTCTTAACAGTAGTATTAATACGTGGATGGGTGTTAGATAAACCCCGATGGTAACCGTACCAACGCTCCTTCGTGTGACGAACGGTACCAGAAACATCTTCAAAGACCTTTGGCACATTTTGTTGTTAAATCAACAACAACCAAAAAAAGAGAGAAAAAGGGTTTACATCCATTTACCAATGCTATCCTGTAAAAACCTTGTTTGAAGGCTGGCTTGATCTTCTGAGACATTACTGTGCCCTTTTAAGTCCTAGCCTCCCAGTCATCCACTGAGGCTTCCGCCCAGCCTTTATTCCTTCATCCATAATGGCAGCAATTAAAGTATAAGGTAAACTTTTCAACAGCCCTTTTCTACCCGGATGAAAAGCATTGTGTTGCAAATTGGTAATAATATATTCATCCCTAGGTAAACATGCCTGCCATGTCCCTTATACACAACGGAAGCGAACAAAATGAAAGTGATAATTTCTCTCCCTTTGAGAATTCTGTTCTTTAATTCTGACAGTAAACTCGTGGCTGTTACAGGGTGTTAAGTAGGATTTAAAACTTGTCAGACAAGACATGTTTGAAATTGCTTTAAATAAGAGCACTGTGTTGCTGTCAACCAGAGGCTTAGAGAAACATATCCTCACAATTGAGGCACTCATCCAGGCTCAGAGAGCCGTGGCCCTAGCACCGACTTCTCCATACTGGTCCTTACAGTCTCTTAGCACTGTGACCCAGCGCCCCCTGCTGGGCGAAACAGACACTGCCTCTGTCTCGTATTGGAGAGACAACACTGGATGAGAGGAAAAGCTTCCATGCTCTTGTTATTTATGACTTATTTAGGGAGGTAAGGATAAGTTTATTTACGAAACAAAAGCTAGCATTCAGTATAAAGATTGACGTTTGGGGTGGAGTCAGCCCGGCCCGGGGTGGAGTCAGCTCCGTCCGGGGTGGAGTCAGATCTGTCCGGGGAGGAGTCCGCTCCGTCCGGGGTGGAGTCAGCTCCGTCCGGGGAGGAGTCAGATCTGTCCGGGGAGGAGTCAGATCTGGCCGGGGAGGAGTCCGCCCGGTCGGGGTGGAGTCAGATCTGTCCGGGGAGGAGTCCGCTCCGTCCGGGGTGGAGTCAGATCTGTCCGGGGAGGAGTCCGCTCCTTCCCGGGTGGAGTCAGCTCCGTCCAGGGTGGAGTCAGATCTGTCCGGGGTGGAGTCAGCTCCGTCCAGGGAGGAGTCAGCTCCGTCCAAGGTGCTCCATTTTTCACAGCAGAACAGCAAAACAGCCACTAGCATTTTAACAACTTACTAGCCACTCGCTTATTGAAAACCCTGTAGGCAACAGTCATTGCATGATAAAATAGGGGTTTCATTAACATATAGCATTGGACTTAAAAGATCCTTTTTAAACTCCTACAGAGTGGAAGAAAAAGGAAAAACCCAGTGTCTGGTATCAGGATACTCTTTCTCCCAAGACAATGGTCTTATAGGGATACTTAAGGATTTTGGCAATGAGGCCCTTTATCTATACTGAACAAAAATATAAAACACAACATGTAAAGTGTTTGGTCCCATGTTTCATGAGCTGAAATAAAAGATCCCAGAAATGTTCCATAAGCACAAAACAAGCGTATTTCTCTCGAAAGTTTGTACAAATTTGTTTACATACCTGTTACTGATCATTTCTCCTTTGCCAAAATAATCCATCCAGCTGACAGGTGTGGCATATCAAGAAGCTGATTAAACTGTACGATCATTACACAGGTGCACCTTGTGCTGAGGACAATAAAATGCCACTCTAAAATGTGCAGTTGTTGTTTTTTTACCTTTATTTTACTAGGCAAGTCAGTTAAGAACAAATTCTTATTTTCAATGACGGACTAGGAACAGTGGGTTAACTGCCTGTTCAGGGGCAGAACGACAGATTTGTACCTTGTCAGCTCAGGGATTAAAACTTGCAACCTTTCGGTTACTAGTCCAACGCTCTAACCACTAGGCTACCCTGCCGTCCCTTTGTTGTAGTTGTCACACAACACAATGCCAGATATGTCCCAAGTTGAGGGAGCGTGCAATTGGCATGCTGACTGCAGGAACGTCCACCAGAGCTGTTGCCAGAGAATTTAATGTTAATTTCTCTACCATAAGCCACCTCCAACATATGTCCAACCGGCCTAAACCGCAGACCACGTGTAACCGTGCCAGGCCAGGACCTCCACATCCGGCTTCTTCATCTGCGGGATCGTCTGAGACCAGCCACCCGGACAGCTGATGAAACAGTGGGTTTTCACAACCGAAGAATATCTGCACTAACTGTCAGAAACAATCTCTGGGAAGCTCATATACCCGTTGTCCTCACCAAGGTCTTGACCGGACTGCAGTTCGGTGACTTCAGTGGGCAAATGCTCACCTTCGATGGCCACTGGCACGCTGGAGACGTGTGTTCTCCATGGATGAATCCCGATTTCAACTGTCCTGGGCAGATGGCAGACAGAGTGTATGGCGTAGTGTGGGCGAACGTTTCGCTGATGTCAACGTTGTGAACAGAGTGCCCCATGGTGGCGGTGGGGTTATGGTGTGGGCAGGAACAAGCTAAGGACAACTAAAATGTACATTTTATCAATGGCAATTTGAATGCAAATATCCCGTGATGAGATCCTGAGGCCCATTGTCATGCCATTCATCCACCACCATCACATCATGTTTCAGCATGATAATGCACAGCCCCATGTCGCAAGAATCTGCACACAATTCCTGGAAGCTGAAAATGTCCCAGTTCTTCCATGGCCTGCATACTCACCAGACATGTCACCCATTGAGCATGTTTGGGATGCTCTGGATCGACATGTACGACAGTGTGTTCCAGTTCCCACCAATATCCAGCAACTTTGTACAGCCATTGAAGAGAAGCGGGACAACATTCCACAGGCCACAATCAACAACCTGATCAACTCTATGTGAAGGAGATGTGTCGTACTGCATGAGGCAAACGGTGGTCACACCAGATACTGACTGGTTTTCTGATCCACGACCCTACCTTTTATTTAAGGTATCTGTGACCAACAGAAGCATATATGTATTCCCAGTCATGTGAAATCCATAGATTAAGGCCTAATGAATGTATTTCAATTGACTGACTTCCTTATATGAACCGGAACTCAGACTTTGAAATTGTTGCATGTTGCATTGATATTTAGGTTCTGTGCACTTCCCCAGAGTCAGATGAGGATGCTAGCAGATAGCGCAATGACGGAAAGTCTATGGATAACGCTTGTTAACATTGGCTTAGAAAACTACCTTTAACTTCCTATGCTAACTAGCGTTAGCGCAATAGATACCCTTAAGACTTTCAGTCAATGCATTAGCGCTAGTTAGCATTTTCCTTCATACTGGACACACAGACGTACAAAAAGGCTATCCGCGAGTTCATCTGACTCTGAGGAAGTAGATACAGTCCCGAAGTATCCCTTTAAACTGGAGATACAGTCCCTTTAATTGGAGAGAAGCATTAGTCGAGTAATTAGACGATCATCGGAAAACGAGGAAAACACACAACACAACGTCTCGTTCTTTGCGCCAGAGATGGGTAAAATGATATCTGTCGCTTTTGGGATAATTGAACTGAGTAAATAATCTCAGAGAGAGAGAGAAGGGAGTCAATAAACCAGCAGCAGTTGAATCTCTTGTTAATGGCCAGAGTCACAGATTACTTCCTCTATTACTCCCTTCTAAGAAAAGATAACCACTAAGCCTTTTCCGTTGTCCTCCGTCATGTCCATGTTTTAGTGTTGACCCATACACAGGGATGTTAAGGTTGCACCCTTCCTTCAAAAATATGCAAATATATATATATATATATATATATATATATATATATATATATATATATATATATATATATATATATATATATATATGTAGCAAATATTGTCATTTGACAGTCTACTAACAATCCATATCTGACTACCCAACTCCGAAAGGAAGTGTCAAACGCCACCTACTAGTTCTGTGTTCTTTTAGCTCATTAAAAGTTTTGAAACACTTTATAAGATGGCGCGGGGAAACAACATTTACCACCAGCATCCTGGCTATAGTTTGTGTTGCGCTCGTCAGTGCAATAACATAATGTGTAGGTCTCTTTCCCATTAGGCCTAGTAGTTTGGCTGGGGAAGAGAGGGAGGCGGGAAGGAGCTAGGTTGTGATGTGAGGCAGGGACTAAACCTCCCCGAGTACCTTGTCCTGTGAGCTAGCATACTCTCCTGCCAAGGCGAGCCTTTATCATACAAAGGGATTAGATCGCCCAGTGTAAGTGCCTTCAAGTTATTAGCACCTTCTTATACAAAGTATAACAGCAATCCCAAAGACATTGATTGCAGGGAACAGTTCAAATATGAATTCCTTATAGCTATTAATATGTATGCCTTAAATAGAAGCACACTGCTAAGCAGCTTATGATATTAAGAAAAGAATGTTCCCTCAGGGGCATAATATGCCAGTAGTGACAGTAAGGATAGAGATTCGTATTTACCCAGATTGGCTGTACTTACGTCAAGCATTCTCCAAGCTTGTGGGAGGGAAGATGGGGCAGTAGCAACAGCCTGGTTTCGATAAGCACTTACCGTGAATAAAAGACAAGCATGAAAGTGAGGTTTAGCCTCTTTAAAGATTCCCTACCAAATGTAGAGGCAGATAGGGCAGGTGCCTTTGGTTCCGGACGTGATTAACCGTCTGTGCCGCACTGTTCCCGTAGAAACGAGACATTGCAGAGACATTGTCCAAGCTTGTCCAGGTGGGGGACCCGTCATCCCAAACCAGAGCTTAGCAGTGTGTCGCTTCGAGCGAAAGATTAGGACCCGGGAATTCAGATTCTTCTATTTTTTTTTCTTCTTCCAATGCATGCTTAATCCCAACCAAAAAATCCCTCTCCTCCACATCTTCTTCTTTCCCTCTCTTGCCTCACTTCCATCTTTCATTCTGTTTCTCTATTTTATTCATCTTTATCTTCGTATTCTATTCAACATTTTTGTCATTTTCACAAGCAGACTTGGGTTTGATTTGCTACTCAGTTATGCAGAGGGTTGTCCACCTGGATGTCTTGGGATAGACTGGTACAGTCGTGTTCTCCACAGATAAATAAACAACAGTCGCTCCTGTATTGTTGGGGAAAGTGAGATAATACTGCCGAGCCAAGCAAAATTTCACCATCCCAGACCCATGTTCATTATACAATGCTTATATCCTCCTAGTAGTTTATATAATTCAATCCTGAGTTAGATGCAACCATTCAGAGGGACTTCAGAGTGTATGGGATGCATTAAGCAGCCTGTAACAAGGTACACGTGTTCATATCTTAAGGCTGATAGAGGTTGAGTAGAGTTGGTATCTTTCCATAGGTCTAGGTCAAAACAGGGTTTAAATATTTCCAGTAAGATCAGCTAGATGGTTGATACCTTTGCAGACATAGTGGCTGAGGCTGTTGGTGAATCTTGACAACAGTGACGTGTACAGCATCTGTCTAAAGTCCTGTGATTTGTCGTAATCTTCCATGTACATTTGAGTTACTTAGAAGTACGCTCTTATCCAGAGCAATTGGGGTTAAGTGCCTTGCTCAAGGGCACATCGGCATATATTTTTTTTACGTAGAAATTAGCTCCACTTGGGTCAGCGCTCACTGTATAATCAACGTTAAATGTAACCAATTCTAAATAAGCCACTGGTAAACATTGTGTTTAACATGCATCTGTTGTTTTTATCGGGAACCATTTTAAAAAACGTGACGGTTTCTCTCTAACAAAGGAAGTTATCATCCTGTCCAATTTGTAAGTCGCTCTGGATAAGAGCGTCTGCTAAATGACTTAAATGTAATGTAAATGTAATGTAAATGTCTGTACAGATTTAATAAATATATCAGGAAAAGGATCTGATATATTATTTAACCATCGAGAACAAGGGAAGAGATCATTTATACACTCAATGTTAGGCTGAAAACCCCAAAATACACTTTTGTAAAAAATAAAAAATAAAATATATCAAAGTGACATTGTGGAAATGTTGCTCAGATGTCACCCATTCTCCTTCCCGGGGACGAGGGTTATCAACTGAGCGTAAGGGTTTGCAAAATGTGGCATTAGGCATTTATTTTGTATTTTTTAAAGAAGCTTTTTTGAGTAAAAGACTCCAAGGTGCTCTGTCAGTAATAAAAAATATAATTCTGCACACAGGCATGTGATAAGACAACGTTATAGATATGTTGACGAACAGACAGAAAAATGTCAAAGGCATATGTCCTGGACTTTCTATGTGCTGCAGATTCCACCGGAACATGGTCCAGCCTCAACAACAAGCGGACAATAGAAACCAAATGTGGTTCATATATGTCTGTAAATTAGACAACGCGCCTCTTTAACAACCAATGATTCCACCCCCCCAAACCCCTTATGTTTACCAACTCAATTATCCTTTTATCTCCAAGTGGAATTCGCTCGATTTGCCCGGTACACTTATTTACTACTTGTCCCCACGGTGTAAAAGATGAAAGGAGGTGAAAGGGGATTCAGCAGGGGGGTGGGGTGGTGGGAGGAGGGGGATGAGGGATGGAGAAAGAGTCAGTGTTTCATTTATTAGAGTAGGGAGGAATTATACAAGAGCATTTACCAATAATGGGTAAATAATGAAGAAAGATTAAAGCCCTCCTAGTATCCTAGGTTGTTTTCTAAAATGGTCACAACAAGTCTTACTGGTGACAAATAGAGAGCAGAGAGCTCCAGACACCATTAAGTCTCAGACACCAGACTGAAAGACCACTGTTAAAAGCCCCATCAGCTGGTCAGAAGATGGGAAATATGAATAAGGTATAATATGAATAAGGTGAACTAAGTGCACTTCCTTTTCAATGTCTTGCGCTGTGGAAGAAAACAAGAGAAAGGGCCTCTGTGTCATGAAACTGAGTAAGGAGGACCTACAATCGACAACATTTGATCTCACAAACCATGATTACACTAAATGCCTTCAAGTGCTCTGACCTGAGGCTCTGACAACGTAGCCTAGATGCTCTCTGCTGTAGTCTAAACCCCACCTCTGCTGTAGTCTACCACACCTCTGCTGTAGTCTACCACTCCTCTGCTGTAGTCTACCACTCCTCTGCTGTAGTCTACCACACCTCTGCTGTAGTCTACCACACCTCTGCTGTAGTCTACCACACCTCTGCTGTAGTCTACCACTCCTCTGCTGTAGTCTACCACACCTCTACTGTAGTCTACCACACCTCTGCTGTAGTCTAAACCACTCCTCTGCTGTAGTCTACCACTCCTCTGCTGTAGTCTACCACACCTCTACTGTAGTCTACCACTCCTCTGCTGTAGTCTACCACTCCTCTGCTGTAGTCTACCACACCTCTGCTGTAGTCTACCACACCTCTGCTGTAGTCTACCACACCTCTGCTGTAGTCTAAACCACTCCTCTGCTGTAGTCTACCACACCTCTGCTGTAGTCTACCACTCCTCTGCTGTAGTCTACCACTCCTCTGCTGTAGTCTACCACTCCTCTGCTGTAGTCTACCACACCTCTGCTGTAGTCTAAACCACACCTCTGCTGTAGTCTAAACCACACCTCTGCTGTAGTCTACCACTCCTCTGCTGTAGTCTACCACTCCTCTGCTGTAGTCTAAACCACTCCTCTGCTGTAGTCTACCACACCTCTGCTGTAGTCTACCACTCCTCTGCTGTAGTCTACCACACCTCTGCTGTAGTCTACCACTCCTCTGCTGTAGTCTACCACTTCTCTGCTGTAGTCTACCACTTCTCTGCTGTAGTCTACCACGCCTCTGAACATAGTACAAAATTCCAATCCAGCTGTTTTATCTCAATATCAAATCACTTCTGTTTAACAATTAAGCACCTTACTGTGATAGTTTTAAATTAAATTGCTTCTTAGCAAAGAGAACTTTCCCAAGTAAGAATTTTGCTTGGACTTTCTGGGACTGGTCTGAGTGGGGATGGGGAAAACTGAAAACTGTTATTGGTCTATTGATTTACCACCTCGTGATAAAGGGCATTATCATCATTTTCACAAATTCACAGTATTATTTCAACCTCATAGTGTGGAAATATATATGAAACACAGGGAAATCTCGTTTTTGACAGCACTGGGCCTTTAAAGGAAAAATCCACTCAAAAACTTTTGGTATTTTCTTCCATTTTGTCCACTGTTAACACAGTCCCAAAAATGTTTTTGATATCAGCAGTCAAGTTTTCAAGATATAGCATTAGCAAGAAGCAAAATGTCACATCATCGTCATGACGTAAAACGCAATCATCATTATGATGATGGCAAGTGACATTTTGCTTCTTGAAAATCCTATATCTTGAAAACCTGACTGCTGACATTAAAAACATTTTTTTTGGTACTGTATTAACAGTGGACGAATGGAAAAAAAATACCAAAAGATTGTTTTTGAGTGAATTTGTCCTTTAAAACTACTTCCACTCCTCTCAAGAAAATGATATCTTTGTCCCTGTGAGCTGGTTGATTGATATTACGCTCACAGTAGTCCATACATTTTTTGACTGGACCATTTTTAGGCTACACATAGGTCAGGCTACACATAGGTCAGGCTACACATTGGTCAGGCTACACATTGGTCAGGCTACACATAGGTCAGGCTACACATAGGTCAAGCAACACATTGGTCAGGCTACACATTGGTCAAGCAACACATTGGTCAGGCTACACATAGGTCAAGCAACACATAGGTCAGGCTACACATAGGTCAAGCAACACATTGGTCAGGCTACACATAGGTCAGGCAACACATTGGTCAGGCTACACATAGGTCAAGCAACACATAGGTCAGGCTACACATAGGTCAAGCAACACATTGGTCAGGCTACACATTGGTCAGGCAACACATTGGTCAAGCAACACATTGGTCAGGCAACACATTGGTCAAGCAACACATTGGTCAGGCAACACATTGGTCAAGCAACACATAGGTCAAGCAACACATTGGTCAGGCAACACATTGGTCAAGCAACACATTGGTCAAGCAACACATTGGTCAAGCAACACATAGGTCAGGCAACACATTTGTCAAGCAACACATTGGTCAAGCAACACATTGGTCGTTACAATGCCAAGAAACACAGTGTCATGACAGGAGTGAAAAACCTACCCTGAGAAGCTTGTTAATGACTTCCCATCCCAGTAATCATGGTTAGACATTGAAAAACATCTGGCTAACATAGTGTTATGCAGGACACTAGTGATGAATTTACTCCCTAAGCAAGTTCCTTTGTGTATCCTACATCCCTACCATCACACAGATCTAAGACATCGTACACAGAGAAGCAGCCGACAGAAAAGCAAGTGACCGAATTTTCTGGGTTTATCAGGTGCGAGTTATTAGGCACCTAAGAGTGTGGGAAATCCTATGGAGAAAAATATTATTCCCGGTAAATCTCAAAACTGTGAATAACACGAGCCAAGCAATTTACGCCAGAAGGTCATAGCAAAGTAAAGCAGGAAAATTGGCAGGAGAAACGGGCTTTTCCGGGAGAGTGAAATAGATGAGAGATGAAGGCAGATGAAAAGTTGACGGCCTACCCAGGCGGGCATACAAAAAGTAATGAATATCCCTTGGTGTGCAGCGATTTTGAAGAACTGTCATTCTGAATGAAGTGAGATAAAAAAATATATATATATTTCACCCAGATAAAAAAAAAAAAAAAAATGCCAGACCAATACAAAAGCAGAAAGGACATGTGTCTGGCTGATGCAGTCCTTAACCCAGGCCTGACACCCTCCACCAACCATGTCGACGTAACTGAAACATCACAACACCATTAGAGCTCTTAGTTCCAATACAAAATCCATTGAAATCCTTTGGGCGTGCCGCCTAAGCCCAAACGCTGTCAAAAATATATAATAATACTAATACCTTTCTGGGTGGAAAAACGCTTTCAGTGTAAACTGAAACGACTAAAACCCAGATGAGTAGAGTGCCAGTCAAAATGAGATGTGAGTCAGGCCTTCATGGTCAAATTGCAGCAAAGAAACCACTACTAAAGGACATCAATAAGAAGAAGAGTCTTTCTTGCTTGGGCCAAGAAACACAAACAAAGGCCATTAGACCGGTGGAAATCTGTCCTTTGGTCTGATGAATTCAAATTTGAGATTTTTGGTTCCAACTGCCGTGTCTTTGTGAGATGCAGAGTAGGTAAACAGATGATCTCGCCTGTGTGGTTCTCACCGTGAAGCATGGAGGAGGAGGTGTCATAGTGTGGGGGTGCTTTGCTGGTGACACTGTCTGTGATTTATTTAGAATTCAAGGCACACTTAATCACCATGGCTACCAGAGCATTCAGCAGTGATATGCCATCTGGTTTGACCTTAGTGGTACTGTCCTTTTCAACAGGACAATGACCCAACATAGCTCCAGGTTGTGTAAGGGCTATGTGACCAAGAAGGAGAGTGATGGTACTGGATCAGATGGCTTAACGCAATCACCCAACCTCAACCCAATTGAGATGGTTTGGGATGAGTTGGACCACAGAGTGAAGGAAAGCAGATGTCCATGGAGCAGATGTCGAATTATAGAAAATTAACCTAAAAATACCAAAATGTCTCTACACAGCCAAAATGGTGGCCTCTAAAATACTCCGAAATTCAGCCACGCCGACCGCACCCCCTGCCACGCCCCCCACCTAAGCAATAGATTGTTCCCATAATAATAATGTTGTATCATACACAAAACATAAGCTACAATAAGAAGAAGAATGACATAGAAACAAATGTAATAGCTAGTTTCCATGCAAAGCAGAGGCCTAGATTGTTTTGCTGAAGCGTTCCACTTTGATGACGTTAGCAAGCTTACTCACAACGCACAGAATAAATGGTAGTAGCATGATAGCAAGAAGCGAAATGACTTCCTGGTAATTAACTATGTAGCTGACACCGGCAATAGTTTAGCATGACAGCGTCACTAGCCTAATCTTCGCTAAAATAACATCTCCACTTCTTTATATTACAGCAGCTGCATTCAAACAAAAGTTTATCCTGAAACTTCACCTTTCCACCGTTGCATCCAATATCAGGTCCAACGTTTTCTCTACACCCCCCCCCCCACACACACACACACACTAGCTTTTATCTTATCTTTTTTTAAACACAGAATGGATTGAAAGCAGTCATAGAATTTGCTCCTGTCGTTGCTGTAGGAAACTAACGTGTGTCCTTCGAATAGAGAATACAGCTGTGCTTCTCATTCCGAAGTCTTGATGCTATTTCCTTGAATAAATCATCCACGTCTATGGAATCCTTTCGGTTTCACAACACAAGACCTCTATTCAAGACGGAGAGAAAAGATTCTGAATTACTTTGAGATGGAGAGTTACCTAGCATAGAAAGGAATTAGGACCAGTTGCCAATATTGTGGATCAACTATGCACTGAAGAAAAGGGGTATTCTTGTGTTACCTGGCTAGGGACTAAAGCCACAATGGACTTCAAACAAGGACCAACGCGCCATTCATGCATTGATTTTTACTTCAGGGACCTTGGACTTTTCACAACAGACAATATCCTGGGAAGACAGGCATAAAGAGATGAATGGTCTGAATAGTCGCTGTATTACCCCTCTGGCCTTTGTGGGAGAGGAATATAGGAGCTGTTGAAGCACACCTCAATAGGTGACCTCAATCTCATACTTTCCTATTGTGATTTCTGAAAGCAGAATTCTGCTTAGAACGCTGTTGTCTTACATTGTTTGGCAGCTATTTGGTATGGAACACAACTTTGAAAGTTTTCTGTCATATTTTTTGTTTAGCTACCACCTTCACTTCACCCTTGTGTATTGTACTGAATTTTCTGATGCTGAATTGTAATTTTCTGGGGAGGGAAACACACAGACAAATCAGAATAACAGGAAATGACTGCACTCTCCCTGTGGAGGAGACAGAATAATAAAAACTCCCCCGACTGTCACAGCACTTTACCTTGAGTACTCAACAATTAGGATACTGTAGACCCAGGTATTCTCAACCTGAGGTACGCCAAATAAAACTGTGATTCGCTTTTCTTTATTTATTTTCTTCACATTTTTCACATGTTCATTTATATTTTCCAATGAGACTATCTATACATTTGGGTGAGGGTTTTTTCCCCCTCGCCTGCGTTGTCTGGTTTCACGGCCAAAAATACAATTAAGCCATCTAGCGTTCAGCGAAATAACAACACAATAACAAATACAGGTAACCTAGTCAAATAATTAACATCCAATCACATTAACCGTTACTCATCCAATCACATTAATCGGTACTCATCCAATCACATTAACCGTTACTCATCCAATCACATTAACCGTTACTCATCCAATCACATTAATCGTTACTCATCCAATCACATTAACCGTTACTCATCCAATCAGATTAACCGTTACTCATCCAATCACATTAACCGTTACTCATCCAATCAGATTAACCGTTACTCATCCAATCACATTAACCGTTACTCATCCAATCAGATTAACCGTTACTCATCCAATCAGATTAACCGTTACTCATCCAATCAGATTAACAGTTACTCATCCAATCAGATTAACCGTTACTCATCCAATCAGATTAACCGTTACTCATCCAATCACATTAACCGTTACTCATCCAATCACATTAACCATTACTCTCTCACAGGGAACCTTCACTCTTGCACAGACATTTAGAAACGAAACATGACAATTTGAAAAATAAGACGGGAGTTTGTTGAGTGAAAATAAAGAGGCCTTTCGAGTGGTAAAGCCTGTATAAAAGCAACAGATACCGTTCATAAGAAGGGGCTAGAAGCATCTTATATGGTGAGCTATCGAGTGGCTAGGACAGGCAAGCACCATACTATAGTGGAGGACTTAGTTCTTCCTGCTGCCGCGGATATGGGCTGGGACAATGCTGGGGGAAAACGCAAACTATACAAACTATACAGACAATGTCTTCATCAAACTACACTATTTCATGACGCATCAGTGACATGACAGGAGATGTTTTTGAAACAATTACTGCTTCGCATACAAGCCAGTGAATTTTTATGCGTGACAGCTAGATGAGTCAACAGACATGGCGGGCCTGGCACAGCTCCTGGTATATTGGGGCGGCAGGGTGGCCCAGTGGTTAGAGCGTTGGACTAGTAACCGAAAGGTTGCAAGTTCAAATCCCCGAGCTGACGAGGTACAAATCTGTCGTTCTGCCCCTGAACAGGCAGTTAAGTAACGTTTAATGTGACTGGATGAAAATAAGAAAATAAGAATGTGTACTGACTTGCCTAGTAACTGACTTGCCTAGTAACTGACTTGCCTAGTAAAATTAAAGGTTTAAAAAATGGGTGGGGTACACAGCTGACCCTGGTGCTAGTTGGGGTACACAGCTGAGCCTGGTACTAGTTGGGGTACACAGCTGAGCCTGGTACTAGTTGGGGTACACAGCTGACCCTGGTGCTAGTTGGGGTACACAGCTGACCCTGGTGCTAGATGGGGTACACAGCTGAGCCTGGTGCTAGATGGGGTACAGCTGGTGGTTGAATATTGAAGGGGTACGGGACTATAAGAAGTTAAGGGAATCACTGACGTAGACTATAGTTAGGATGATGTTCAAATAGAAGGAAGATAATAACTGTGTAGAAAATAAGTTCAAGAACAATAAAAGGAAATGACCATAATTATCTGACAAATAATCACCACATACATTTTATTTATTTTACCATTTAACTAGGCAAGTCAGTTAAGAACAAATTCTTATTTTCAATGACGGCCTAGGAACAGTGGGTTAACTGCCTTGTTCAGGGGCAGAACGACACGTACCTTGTCAGCTCAGGGGTTTGAACTAGCAACCTTCTGGTTACTAGTCCAACGCTCTACCCTGCCGGCTCTACACTCTAACCACTAGGCTACCCTGCCGCCTCTACACTCTAACCACTAGTCTACCCTGCCGCCTCAACACTCTAACCACTAGGCTACCCTTCCGCCTCTACACTCTAACCACTAGGCTACCCTGCCGCCTCTACACTCTAACCACTAGGCTACCCTGCCGCCCCAAACATGAGGCAGTAATATTTGTATATGCCTGAGTTTCTATAAAGACATTGCCATCCATTTACGTTTTTTCTCTCGGTGTGCCCCCCCCCCCCCAGCTGCTCCAAGGCAGAGGCGTAGGAGTCCTGCCCTCAACTCCCACCTGAGTGACACTCGCTTGGGCTCTGCTGCTCGGCTCTAACCCCCGCCCCCCCCTCTCCTCCTAGCTCCTCAAAACAAGAAGATAACACAGCTCTCGTATCACCTCCAAGAGGAGAGATTTGGCCTCTGTCCAAGAGAACCAACGAAGCAAGAACACCACTGTCTAGACACTTAAGATGAACGAAAGGAAAGAATGCCATGTTTGACAGGAAATACTAAAAAGGGTTTTTTCGCTGGTGCCGAGCAAGTAGAGGACGCTGTAGTTCAGACGATGGATGCGTCCCGAATGACACCCTGTTCCCTATCTGGTGCACTACTTTTGACCAGGTCCCATAGGGTCTCTCATCGAAAGTAGTACACTATATAAGGAATAGGGTGCCATTTGGGACGACAATCAATGTCATTGTGCTAGAGACCGTCTTGCCAAATCCTCTTTTCTAGAAGCAGTAAATGGAATGTTAATAACATGAATCTTAGTGCCGGACTACGACGCACACTTGAAAAGACAACAATCAATAGTCCTTCATTACTAAGGTCCTATACTCATTACTAAGTGACTATACTCATTGCTAAGGTCCTATACTCATTACTAAGGTCCTATACTCATTACTAAGAGACTATACTCATTTCTAAGAGGCTATACTCATTACTAAGAGACTATACTCATTACTAAGAGACTATACTCATTACTAAGAGACTATACTCATTACTAAGGTCCTATACTCATTACTAAGAGACTATACTCATTACTAAGGTCCTATACTCATTACTAAGAGGCTATACTCATTTCTAAGATACTATACTCATTACTAAGAGACTATACTCATTGCTAAGGTCCTATACTCATTACTAAGAGACTAGACTCATTACTAAGGTCCTATACCCATTACTAAGGTCCTATACTCATTACTAAGAGACTATACTCATTTCTAAGGTCCTATAGTCATTACTAAGAGACTATACTCATTACTAAGGTCCTATACTCATTACTAAGGTCCTATACTCATTACTAAGAGACTATACTCATTGCTAAGGTCCTATACTCATTACTAAGAGACTAGACTCATTACTAAGGTCCTATGCTCATTACTAAGGTCCTATACTCATTACTAAGAGACTATACTCATTGCTAAGGTCCTATACTCATTACTAAGAGACTAGACTCATTACTAAGGTCCTATGCTCATTACTAAGGTCCTATACCCATTACTAAGGTCCTATACTCATTACTAAGAGACTATACTCATTTCTAAGGTCCTATACTCATTACTAAGAGACTATACTCATTACTAAGAGACACATTAATAATTGATATAAACATTGGTATTTATATCATGTACTGCATTTTTCACCAGACTTGGCCGAGACCCTTGTCAAATCAAATTAAAATGTTATTCATCACATGCATGGTAAACAACAGGTGTAGACTAACAGTGAAATGCTTGGTAAACAACAGGTGTGGACTAACAGTGAAATGCTTGGTAAACAACAGGTGTGGACTAACAGTGAAATGCTTGGTAAACAACAGGTGTAGACTAACAGCGAAATGCTTTGAAAACAACAGGTGTAGACTAACAGTGAAATGCTTGGTAAACAACAGGTGTAGACTAACAGTGAAATGCTGACTGATAACATGGCTATATACACAGGGTACCAGCACCGAGTCCATGTGCAGGGGTACCAGCACCGAGTCCATGTGCAGGGGTACGAGGTAATAACATGGCTATATACACCGGGTACCAGCACCAAGTCCATGTGCAGGGGTACGAGGTAATAACATGGCTATATACACCGGGTACCAGCACCGAGTCCATGTGCAGGGGTACGAGATAATAACATGGCTTTATACACCAGGTACCAGCACCAAATCCATGTGCAGGGGTGATAACATGGCTATATACACCAGGTACCAGCACCAAGTCCATGTGCAGGGGTACGAGGTAATAACATGGCTATATACACCAGGTACCAGCACCAAGTCCATGTGCAGGGGTGATAACATGGCTATATACACCAGGTACCAGCACCAAGTCCATGTGCAGGGGTACGAGGTAATAACATGGTTATATACACCAGGTACCAGCACCGAGTCCATGTGCAGGGGTACGAGGTAATAACATGGCTATATACACCAGGTACCAGCACCAAGTCCATGTGCAGGGGTGATAACATGGCTATATACACCAGGTACCAGGACCAAGTCCATGTGCAGGGGTGATAACATGGCTATATACACCAGGTACCAGCACCAAGTCCATGTGCAGGGGTACGAGGTAATAACATGGTTATATACACCAGGTACCAGCACCGAGTCCATGTGCAGGGGTACGAGGTAATAACATGGCTATATACACCAGGTACCAGCACCAAGTCCATGTGCAGGGGTACCAGCACTGAGTCCATGTGCAGGGGTACCAGCACCGAGTCCATGTGCAGGGGTACCAGCACCGAGTCCATGTGCAGGGGTACCAGCACCGAGTCCATGTGCAGGGGTACCAGCACCGAGTCCATGTGCAGGGGTACCAGCACCGAGTCCATGTGCAGGGGTACCAGCACCGAGTCCATGTGCAGGGGTACCAGGTAATTGAGGTAGATATGAACCAGATACAGGGCTTTCAGAAAGTATTCAGACCCCTTGACATTTTCCACATTTTGTTACGTTACAGCCTTATTCTACAATGGATTGATTCTGTTTTTTCCGCCTCATCAATCTACACACAAAATCTCATAATGACAAAACAAAAACAGATTTTTAGAAATGTTTGCAAATGTATACAATAAAACTGAAATAATCACATTTACATAATTATTCAGACTCTTTTACTCGGGCACTTTGTTGAAGCAACTTTGGCAGCGATTACAGCCTTGAGTCTTCTTGGGTATGACGCTACAAGCTTGGCACACCTGTATTTGGGGAGTTTCTCCCATTCGTCTCCGCAGGATCCTCTCAAGCTCTGTCAGGTTGAATGGGGAGTGTCGCTGCACAGCTATGTTCAGGTCTCGCCATAGATGTTCGATCGGTTTAAAGTCTGGGCTCTGGCTGGGCCACTCAAGGGTGCACAGTCATGGGAAGCTATTGGTTAACTAACAAACTAACTAGAGACATTGTCGTGCCCTCTTCACGACTGTGTTGGTGTGTTTTGACCATGATATATATTTAGTTAAGTGGACACCGAGGAACTTGAAACTTTCAACCCGCTCCACCTCAGCCCTGTCGATGTGGATGGGGGTGTACTCGGCCCTCTGTTTTCCTGTTCACCATGATGAGATCCTTGGTCTTGCTGATATTGAGGGAGAGGTTGTTGTCCTGGCACCACACTACCAGGTCTCTGACCACCTCCCTATAAGTTGTCTCATCGTCGTCAGTGATCTGGCCTACCACCATCGTGTCGTCTAATGATGGTGTTGGAGTCGTGCTGAACAGGGAGTACAGAAGGGGACTAAGCACGCACCCCTCAGGGGCCCCCGTGTTGAGGGTCAATGTGGCGGATGTGTTGCCTACCCTCACCACCTGGGGGCGTCTCGTCAGGAAGTCCAAGATCCAGTTGAGGGAGGTGTACAGTGTGTACAGAGGGCTCCCGAGTGGGGCAGCGGTATAAGGCACTGCATCTCAGTGCAAGAGGCGTCACTGCAGTCCCTGGTTCGAATGCAGACTGCATCACATCCGGCCGTGATTGGGAGTCCCATAGGGCGACGCACAATTGACCCAGCATTGTCCAGGTTTGGCCGGGTTAGTCCATCATTGTAAATAAGAATTTGTTCTTAACTTACTTGCCTAGTTAAAGGTTAAATAATAAACTTTTTTTTAAATGCAGTGATGGTGTTGAATGCTGAGCTGTAGCCAATGAACAGCATTCTCACATAGGTGTTCCTTTTATCCAGGTAAGGCCAGTGTGGAGTGCAATAGAGATTGCATCATCTGTGGATCTGTTGGGGCGGTATGCAAATTGGAGTGGGTCCAGTCTGTCTGGGATGATGGCGTTGATGTGTAGCTGTCATGTATTGTCATATATTGTCATGTCCCTGTGCTTTCTCTTCTATTCGTTTCCCCCTGCTGGTCTTATTAGGTTTCTTTCCCTCTCTCTATCCCTCTCTCTCTCTATCGTTCCGTTCCTGCTCCCAGCTGTTCCTCATTCTCCTAACGACCTCGTTTACTCTCTCACACCTGTCCCCTATTTTGCCCTCTGATTAGGTCTCTATTTCTCTCTCGGTTTCTGCCTCTGTCCTTGTCGGATTCTTGTTTGCTGTTTGCTGTGTCCTTGTTCCGTCCTGTCGTGTTTTGCCTTATCATCAGATGCTGCGTGTGAGCAGGTGTCTCTGTCCGCTACGGCCCGCGCCTACCCGAAGGGACCTGCAGTCTGTTGCCGCTTATCCTGCAATTCCCCTCAACAACTAGAGGATTTATGTTTTCCCCGTTTGGACATTTCCTGTGAAGGATTGAGGATTATGTTATCTCTGTTTGGACTTTAATAAACTCAGTTCCTGTTAAGTCGCTTTTGGGTCCTCACTCACCTGCATAACAGAAGAATCCGAACAAGAATGGACCCAGCGACTACGGATCCTCGCTACTCAGCCGTCGAGATCCAGGGAGCGATGCTCGGCAGACACGAGCAGGAATTGTCTGCTGCTCGGCATGCCGTTGAGACCCTGGCCGCTCAGGTCTCCGACCTCTCAAGACAGTTTCACAATCTCCGTCTCGATCCACCAGCTACTTCCTGGGCTTCCGAGTCTCCGGAACCCAGAATTAATAACCCACCGTGTTACTCTGGGCAGCCCACTGAATGCAGCTCGTTTCTCACCCAGTGTGATATTGTGTTCTCTCTCCAGCCCAACACATACTCAAGGGGAAGAGCTCGTATCGCCTACGTCATATCTCTCCTTACTGGACGGGCTCGTGAGTGGGGCACGGCAATCTGGGAGGCAAGGGCTGAGTGTACTAACGAGTATCAGAACTTTAAAGAGGAGATGATACGGGTTTTTGATCGTTCAGTTTTTGGGAAAGAGGCTTCCAGGGCCCTGGCTTCCCTATGTCAAGGTGATCGATCCATAACGGATTACTCTATAGAGTTTCGCACTCTTGCTGCCTCCAGTGACTGGAACGAGCCGGCGTTGCTCGCTCGTTTTCTGGAGGGTCTCCACGCTGAGGTTAAGGATGAGATTCTCTCCCGGGAGGTTCCTTCCAGCGTGGATTCTTTGATTGAACTCGCCATCCGCATAGAACGACGGGTAGATCTTCGTCACCGAGCTCGTGGAAGAGAGCTCGCGTTAACAGTGTCTCCCCTCTCCGCATCACTACCATCTCCTCCCACTGGCTCAGGTATTGAGCCCATGCAGCTGGGGGGGTATTCGCATCTCGACTAAGGAGAGGGAACGGAGAATCACCAACCGCCTCTGTCTCTATTGCGGTTCCGCTGGACATTTTGTCATTTCATGTCCAGTAAAAAGCCAGAGCTCATCAGTAAGCGGAGGGCTACTGGTGAGCGCTACTACTCAGGTCTCTCCGTCAAGATCCTGTACTACCTTGTCGGTCCATCTACGCTGGACCGGTTCGGCAGCTTCCTGCAGTGCCTTGATAGACTCTGGGGCTGAGGGCTGTTTTATGGACGAAGCCTGGGCTCGGGAACATGACATTCCTCTCAGACAGTTAGGGGAGCGCACGGCCATGTTCGCCTTGGATGGTAGTCCTCTCCCCAGTATATTATGTGAAACACTACCTTTAACCCTCACAGTTTCTGGTAACCATAGTGAAACCATTTCTTTTTTGATTTTTCGTTCACCTTTTACACCTGTTGTTTTGGGTCATCCCTGGCTAGTGTGTCATAATCCTTCTATTAATTGGTCTAGTAATTCTATCCTATCCTGGAACGTTTCTTGTCATGTGAAATGTTTAATGTCTGCTATCCCTCCTGTTTCTTCTGCCCCCTCTTCACAGGAGGAGCCTGGTGATTTGACAGGGGTGCCGGAGGAATATCATGATCTGCGCACGGTCTTCAGTCGGTCCAGGGCCACCTCCCTTCCTCCTCACCGGTCGTATGATTGTAGTATTGATCTCCTTCCGGGGACCACTCCCCCCCGGGGTAGACTATACTCTCTGTCGGCTCCCGAACGTAAGGCTCTCGAAGATTATCTGTCTGTTGCTCTCGACGCCGGTACCGTAGTGCCTTCTTCCTCTCCCGCCGGAGCGGGGTTTTTTTTGTTAAGAAAAAGGACGGTACCCTGCGCCCCTGCGTGGATTATCGAGGGCTGAATGACATAACGGTTAAGAATCGTTATCCGCTTCCCCTTATGTCGTCACCCTTCGAGATTCTGCAGGGAGCCAGGTTCTTTACTAAGTTGGACCTTCGTAACGCTTACCATCTCGTGCGCATCAGGGAGGGGGACGAGTGGAAAACGGCGTTTAACACTCCGTTAGGGCATTTTGAATACCGGGTTCTGCCGTTCGGTCTCGCTAATGCTCCAGCTGTCTTTCAGGCATTAGTGAATGATGTACTGAGAGACATGCTGAACATCTTTGTTTTCGTTTACCTTGACGATATCCTGATTTTTTCACCATCACTCCAGATTCATGTTCAGCACGTTCGACGTGTTCTCCAGCGCCTTTTAGAGAATTGTCTTTATGTGAAGGCTGAGAAGTGCGCTTTTCATGTCTCCTCCGTCACATTTCTCGGTTCTGTTATTTCCGCTGAAGGCATTCAGATGGATCCCGCTGAGGTCCATGCTGTCAGCGATTGGCCCGTCCCTAAGTCACGTGTCGAGTTGCAGCGCTTTCTTGGTTTCGCGTATTTCTATCGGCGTTTCATTCGTAATTTCGGTCAAGTGGCAGCTCCTCTCACAGCCCTTACTTCTGTCAAGACGTGCTTTAAGTGGTCCGTTTCCGCCCAGGGAGCTTTTGATCTCCTCAAGAAGCGTTTTACATCCGCTCCTATCCTTGTTACTCCTGACGTCACTAAACAATTCATTGTCGAGGTTGACGCGTCAGAGGTGGGCGTGGGAGCCATTCTGTCCCAGCGCTCCCATTCTGACGATAAGGTCCACCCTTGCGCGTATTTTTCTCATCGCCTGTCGCCGTCGGAACGTAACTATGATGTGGGAAACCGCGAACTGCTCGCCATCCGCTTAGCCCTAGGCGAATGGCGACAGTGGTTGGAGGGGGCGACCGTTCCTTTTGTCGTTTGGACTGACCATAAGAACCTTGAGTACATCCGTTCTGCCAAACGACTCAATGCGCATCAGGCTCGTTGGGCGTTGTTTTTCGCTCGTTTCGAGTTCGTGATTTCTTATCGTCCGGGCACTAAGAACACCAAGCCTGATGCTTTATCCCGTCTCTTCAGTTCTTCTGTAGCCTCTACCGACCCCGAGGGGATTCTCCCTGAGGGGCTTGTTGTCGGGTTGACTGTCTGGGGAATTGAGAGACAGGTAAAGCAAGCACTCACTCACACTCCGTCGCCGCGCGCTTGTCCTAGTAACCTTCTTTTCGTTCCCGTTTCTACTCGTCTGGCCGTTCTTCAGTGGGCTCACTCTGCCAAGTTAGCTGGCCACCCCGGCGTTCGGGGTACGCTTGCTTCTATTCGCCAGCGGTTTTGGTGGCCTACTCAGGAGCGTGACACGCGCCGTTTCGTGGCTGCTTGTTCGGACTGCGCGCAGACTAAGTCAGGTAACTCTCCTCCTGCCGGTCGTCTCAGACTGCTTTCCATTCCCTCTCGACCATGGTCTCACATCGCCTTAGACTTTATTACCGGTCTGCCTTCGTCAGCGGGGAAGACTGTTATTCTAACGGTTGTCGATAGGTTCTCTAAGGCGGATCATTTTATTCCCCTCGCTAAGCTTCCTTCCGCTAAAGAGACGGCACAAATCATCATTGAGAATGTGTTCAGAATTCATGGCCTTCCGTTAGACGCCGTTTCGGACAGAGGTCCGCAATTCACGTCTCAGTTTTGGAGGGAGTTTTGTCGTTTGATTGGGGCTTCCGTCAGTCTCTCTTCCGGTTTTCATCCCCAGTCTAATGGTCAAGCAGAACGGACCAATCAGACTATTGGTCGCATCTTACGCAGTCTTTCCTTTCGAAACCCTGCGTCTTGGGCAGAACAGCTCCCCTGGGCAGAATACGCTCACAACTCGCTTCCTTCGTCTGCGACCGGGCTATCTCCTTTTCAGAGTAGCCTTGGGTACCAGCCCCCTCTGTTCTCGTCCCAGCTCGCCGAGTCCAGCGTTCCCTCCGCTCAGGCGTTTGTCCAACGTTGTGAGCGCACCTGGAGGAGGGTGAGGTCTGCACTTTGCCGTTACAGGGCGCAGACTGTGAGAGCCGCCAATAAACGTAGGATTAAGAGTCCTAGGTACGACAGCTTCTCGCAAATTGACCCCGCGGTTCATTGGTCCGTTCCGTATTTCTCAGGTCATTAATCCTGTCGCAGTGCGACTTCTTCTTCCGCGACATCTTCGTCGCGTCCACCCAGTCTTCCATGTCTCCTGTGTCAAGCCTTTTCTTCACGCCCCCCGTTCGTCCCCCCCCCCCCCCGTCCTTGTCGAGGGCGCACCTATCTACAGGGTCCGGAAGATTATGGACATGCGTTCTCGGGGACGTGGTCACCAGTACTTAGTGGATTGGGAGGGGTACGGTCCTGAGGAGAGGAGTTGGGTTCCATCTCGGGACGTGCTGGACCGTTCGTTGATCAATGATTTCCTCCGTTGCCGCCAGGTTTCCTCCTCGAGTGCGCCAGGAGGCGCTCGGTGAGTGGGGGGGGTACTGTCATGTATTGTCATATATAGTCATGTCTTGTCCCTGTGCTTTCTCTTCTATTCGTTTCCCCCTGCTGGTCTTATTAGGTTTCTTTCCCTCTCTCTATCCCTCTCTCTCTCTATCGTTCCGTTCCTGCTCCCAGCTGTTCCTCATTCTCCTAACGACCTCATTTACTCTCTCACACATGTCCCCTATTTTGCCCTCTGATTAGGTCTCTATTTCTCTCTCGGTTTCTGCCTCTGTCCTTGTCGGATTCTTGTTTGCTGTTTGCTGTGTCCTTGTTCCGTCCTGTCGTGTTTTGCCTTATCATCAGATGCTGCGTGTGAGCAGGTGTCTCTGTCCGCTACGGCCCGAAGGGACCTGCAGTCTGTTGCCGCTTATCCTGCAATTCCCCTCAACAACTAGAGGATTTATGTTTTCCCCGTTTGGACATTTCCTGTGAAGGATTGAGGATTATGTTATCTCTGTTTGGACTTTAATAAACTCAGTTTCTGTTAAGTCGCTTTTGGGTCCTCACTCACCTGCATAACAGTAGCATTTCATGGCTACAGATGTGAGTGCTTTGGGGCGAACGTCATTTAGACTGGTCACCTTGGTGTTCTTGGGCACGGGGACTGTGGTGGTCTGCTTGAAACATGTACGTATTCGCCTGGTCTTGTGAATATCAACTGTTTAAAGCTCTTACAGTCGTCCAGAACAGCTGGTGCTCTCAAGCATGGTTCAATATTGCTTGCCTCGAAGCGAGCATGGAAAAGCATTTAGCTTGTCTGATAGGCTTGCATCACTGGGCAGCTCGCGGCTGGGTTTCCCTTTGTAATCCATGATAGTTTGCAAGTCCCGCCACACCTGACGAGCCGGTGTATTAGGATTCGATCTTAGCCCTGACGCTTTGCCCGGTTTGATGGTTCGTCTGACGCCATAGAGGGATTTCTTATAAGCATCCCGGTTAGAGTCCAGCTCCTTGAAAGAGGCAGATCTAGCCTTAAACTCCGCGCGGATGTCGATTGTAATCCATGGCTTCTGGTTAGAATATCTACGTACGGTCACTGTGGGGACGACATCATCGATGCACTTATTATTAATGAAGCCGGTGACTGGTGTCAGACCCTAACATCACGCCATACCTTTTGTGAGATAATAACTCATGTGTGTCATCACTTGAACGCAAGAGCAACCCAAGAACTAACAGCATTCTCAGTGGGTGTATTTTCCGGAACAATTGTCATGACAAGTAATTGTACGATTCTGCATAGGTCAAGTCTAAATATATATATTTTTTTAAACATGCAAATAGATCTGCAGACCAAAAAATGAATGAATAATGATATTCTAAGTCTGAATCGGGCTCCATGAGTGGAAGAACAAAAGCCAGTCATGGCCAATAGTAAAAACAGAAGAAAAGCCCAGCCAGAGATCCCGACGGCCACAGGTCACAGGTCACAGGTCACAGGTCAGAACATGCAAGAGCGTGTTGTTATCTCTGTTTTACACCTCTGTAGATATCAAAGAGAAACAGCTCTGCTTCAAACCCAGCCAGGTGATTAGCTCACTATAAACACATTGCTTATCACTCTCTTTATGGGACTCAACTCCTCAGAGAAATTTCATGATTTTAATATGTAGATAAAGTAAAGTTTTATTGTAAGCTCCTCAGACCACCCAGGGCCTCAAATTAATATTTTCAAATAATTCACAGTAACCATATTTAACTGAATGGCAATGATGTCACGACTGTCATAGTCATGCTGCCTTGTAGGAATGTCAGTTATTGGGATTCAACAATCCATGAATATCGTTGGCAAATGGTTACGCACAACTTGGCCCAACACAACAAAGTCTAAATCATAAAGAGAGTAAAGAAAAATAACCCAGAATATTTACTGTCATTTGATGGCATTTTAAATGATTTAATCTTTTTCTGTCAGGGCACATTATATCCTCATGCTTCCTATTTCAGCGGCCTCCGGTACATTCTAATGCCTTGATCTGAAATACACAGCGAAATTATGGAATACTTTGTAGTTTTTACCTCCCAGATTGGATTTTCTTTTGTATTGGGTAGAAAGACATGACTTTACAACTTAAAATGACTGGACAATGTATGAATTCAAATGTATTACTAATTGTTTTGGATATTGTCTAGGTCTATATGATCAGGACTATTTTGTAAATAAGATCACTTTTTAAAACATTGAATCTGTCTTCTCTTGAGATAAAAAAAAATGTTATTTACAATTTTACTGCAAGATATGAATTTGCCACAATGATGTTTGTTCTTAAAATTATTTATTTGATTAAAAACAGAAAAATGAAGTAAATAGCCCACATTATCTTGAAAAATAAATGTAATATTTTTGTTGTTTGTTTTTTTCCGCTCTCAAATCTTTAAAAAAAATGTTATAGAAAAACAACTAAATTTGATGTTTTAAGTCCACAACAACGCTTACAATCACACCAGGAGAACACTTTTGAGGTCTCGTGAAAAATCAGAGAAATGTAGATGTTGGTGTGTAGTTACCCTTAATTCAAGTGCAAAACTTCAATCTAAACTTAAAAACTTTTTTTTTTAAATAGCAAGAGGCTGTTTGCTGGGTTTTTACAACGCATGTGATGCTAGAGTTTGCAAAAGAAACCAATAATGGCAATACAATGGACATATAACCACGATGCATGATTTATGGATGGCAAAGGGATATAGATCGACTTTATTTCAGTCAATTTGAGACCTTTTTTATAAACTAGTCAACACTTGCTGTTCAGTTGTCAGTCAACGCACAGTAAATAGTCTACTACGCGCCAGGACTCCGTGTGACTGGCTATGTGAAACACGAAAGAAAATAAATTAATGTCAGAAAATAGTGATTAGGCTAAATTGTTGATTTTGCCTCGTCGTTACGACATTACATAAGACGTGCAAATTCACGAGCATATCGCGCCTCCGTGCAAAGAAATGTGACTAACCACATATATGACGAGATAATCATGTCTCCGCCCGAACAATGGGAGTCGTTTTCCCGAAAGGCAGGAAGGCAGAGGCGACAAGCTTAGGTCCAAAATAAGCCCATGGAAAAGCGTTGAGATATTTTGGACAGATTTTGGCGAGAGTGAAACCTCTCGCTTCGCCTCTTCCTCTCCGCAGCGTTACCCTGTCACGGCTTGCTTTGTGACTGACAGGCGCCTACACTACTAGTGTAGTCAGAAGGTGCATATTGTTCATTCCAGTGGGACAGGGCTTGACCTACTAGTGAACTGAAACTTTTAAATAAAAACGTAGCCTAGTTAATATGAAGTGGAAAATGTAGCCGGCTGAAAATGGATCTGCAACCGGCTGATTAGCCGACAGCCGGCGCTAATGGGAAACACTGACTGGGGAGTCCGCAGTCTGATGCGTCCCAAACGGAACTTCTCACAGCCCCACGGCTCCTGGTCAAAAGTAGTGCACTATATAGGGAATTTGGGATACAACCATGTGCCTGTCTACCATTTACTGGCCCGACTATAGAAATAACAAAAATCCACAATGACCTGGAGACACAAACTAACGGGCTGCTCCATAATACAGAATATATCAGAATATATCAGAATGATCATCAGTTTGTATAGGCACATCCAAGTACAACTACAAAACAGACATTCAATACATCACACTCAATGACAACAAATGTAACAAATGAATCAAGCAAATCTAATCGCTACACTCGCATTAACATCTGCTAACCATGTGTATGTGACAAATACAATGTTATTTTATTTTATTATTCAAATGCATACTCATGATTATCAAAACGTCATTAAACAGGCTGACACAATCATTGTCATAAAATGCCTTTTACACAGATTACTGTTAGTTTGGGATTCATATTTATTCACAGACTCAATGTCATGTCCAATACTTGTCGCCAAGTGACGTCATATAGGGGGGGGGGTGATCAGGAAACAAAACTGATAAATGCCATGTATCAACATACATAGTAAACATGTTACGACGTGTAGGCTACCTTCTAGGTGCCAGGCCGCAGTGTCGAAACACGCCCTGTATCCGGGAGACATGAACCAAACTGGTGTCAGAGAGAGAGAAAACAAGACTTTCAATTTGGAAGTAAATTATTGCCATCTAGTGAACAAGTAAGGAGACTGCTTTCAGTAAACGTGGGGAAAGTGCGCCCTCCAGGGGTAAAGTTCGGTTATGGCATGGTAAGACCATGTTTTACATTTGGTTTGGTTTCTTGTCAAATCATTCGTTTAAAAAAATAATAATAATTAAAGATGCAATTTGTGCACATTTTTTAAATGTGTATTATTATTATTATTATTATTAATAGGTTAAAATATTGTACCACAGGGATGTGACGTGTGGTTGCATAGTGGTAGCAGATTTACATCATGAAATACATTTCTACAACAAATGTTATCAAATTTACTAAGGCAATTAGGTGTGATACAAAGGAAATATTGGTCACATTGTTATCATGGACAGACATTTTAATTAGTATTCAAGAGCTTGAGTGAGAAATACAGTGATGAAAGAGAAAGAGAGAAAGAGTGAGAGAGACAATGACAAAGTAAGAAAGATGGTGATGAGTGAGTGATGGAGACAGAGGCAGCGAGACACAGAGAGAGAGGCAGCGAGAGAGACACAAAGAGAGAGAGAGAGAGAGAGAGAGAGAGAGAGAGAGAGAGAGAGAGAGAGAGAGAGAGAGAGAGAGAGAGAGAGAGAGAGAGAGAGAGACAGCAAGAGAGACACAGAGACAGAGAGAGAGACACAGAGACAGAGAAAGAGACACAAAGAGAGAGGCAGCGAGAGAGACACAAAGAGAGAGAGAGAGAGAGAGAGAGAGAGAGAGAGAGAGAGAGAGAGAGAGAGAGAGAGAGAGAGAGAGAGAGAGAGAGAGAGAGAGAGAGAGAGAGATCAAGAGAGACAGAGAGAGGCAGCGAGAGAGACACAAAGAGAGAGAGAGAGAGAGAGAGAGAGCAAGAGAGACACAGAGACAGAGAGAGATAGAGAGAGAGAGACACAAAGGAGAGAGAGAGAGAGACAGCAAGAGAGACACAGAGACAGCAAGAGAGACACAGAGACAGAGAGAGAGAGAGAGAGAGAGAGAGAGAGAGAGAGAGAGAGAGAGAGAGAGAGAGAGAGAGAGAGAGAGAGAGAGAGAGAGAGAGAGAGAGAGAGAGAGAGAGAGAGAGAGAGAGACACAGAGAGAGAGACACAGAGAGAGAGGCAGCGAGAGAGACACAAAGAGAGAGAGAGAGACAGCAAGAGAGACACAGAGACAGAGACAGAGACACAGAGACACGGAGAGACAGAGAGAGAGAGAGAGAGAGAGAGAGAGAGAGAGAGAGAGAGAGAGAGAGAGAGAGAGAGAGAGAGAGAGAGAGAGAGAGAGAGAGAGAGAGAGAGAGAAAGAAAGAGAGATTAATAAGGAGACATAGCCCAGTAGACTTATTTTAGTTATAAGTGTCAGAGCGAAGCAGACGTTCGGCAGCAGAGAGACTGGTAATAAGATGACAGGTTCATGGAAAGACAGACAGACAGAGAGCGCCCGGCTGCCCGCCACTCGAATGATCTTTCCAGTGTAGCAAATCGAAACCAAATTCCCTTCCTTCCTTCCAGGCAGCCATCAACGAGGAAGAGAGAGACAGAGATACCTAGGGCCACCTGGGTCTGACTCCAAAGACTGTCAAAAACTGCGTCCCAAATGACACTCTATTCCCTATATACGTAGCACTCTTCTTTTGACCAATGCCCCATAGGGCTCTGGTCAAAAGTAGTGCACTATATATATAGGGAATAGAGTGTCATTTGGGATGTAGCACTCGCCAAGACAATTTCCCTCCAATCACCTCTCTATCTTAATCTGACAGCCAGACTCGATTAGGAGGCGTGGAAATTACTTCTCTACCCACCAGCTGTCGTCGAGAAATTATCTTAATTGTGCCATGATTATGCCTCTAAGCTTTGGTGAGAGGTAGGTATACCGTACCTACTGTCCATTGCTCCTTTTTTATAAAAAGGCACAGAAGGGATGGAGTGTTTTCTAAAGTATGTGGCAGGGTTGGGGTCAATTCGAATTGAAGCCAATCAATTCAGGAAGTGATTTGAATTTAAAATGGGGGGGGGGGGAAGGTACTACTTCTGAAATAAATACCTCCTACTTTTCAGCTTATTAAGAAGTCATTGAAAATAAATGCCCTTTTTTTTCAATTACTAAATTAGAATGTCAGTTTAACTTCCTGGATTGACTGACTTCAATTCAAATTGACCCCAAAATCTGGTTTGTCTTAGGTTACTACTCTGTAAGTACGAGAACACACTCTCTCATAAATCAATCCGGTAGAAACAGGCCAACTACTAAGGATCACCTGAGCAACTTCAACCACCCACTGTCAGAAGACATGGGATGTGACAGGAGACACAAGAGTTCTGCTTCTGTCAGTTATGACAGTGAAAGAAGAGATCAAAGCTGTCAACCTGGCCAGGCCTTACTGCAGTGGAAAAGGGCCAGGCCTTACTGCAGTGGAAAAGGGCCAGGCCTTACTACAGTGGAAAAGGGCCAGGCCTTACTGCAGTGGAAAAGGGCCAGGCCTTACTGCAGTGGAAAAGGGCCAGGCCTTACTGCAGTGGAAAAGGGCCAGGCCTTACTACAGTGGAAAAGGGCCAGGCCTTACTACAGTGGAAAAGGGCCAGGCCTTACTGCAGTGGAAAAGGGCCAGGCCTTACTGCAGTGGAAAAGGGCCAGGCCTTACTGCAGTGGAAAAGGGCCAGGCCTTACTGCAGTGGAAAAGGGCCAGGCCTTACTACAGTGGAAAAGGGCCAGGCCTTACTACAGTGGAAAAGGGCCAGGCCTTACTGCAGTGGAAAAGGGCCAGGCCTTACTACAGTGGAAAAGGGCCAGGCCTTACTGCAGTGGAAAAGGGCCAGGCCTTACTACAGTGGAAAAGGGCCAGGCCTTACTGCAGTGGAAAAGGGCCAGGCCTTACTACAGTGGAAAAGGGCCAGGCCTTACTGCTGTGGAAAAGGGCCAGGCCTTACTGCAGTGGAAAAGGGCCAGGCCTTACTACAGTGGAAAAGGGCCAGGCCTTACTGCAGTGGAAAAGGGCCAGGCCTTACTACAGTGGAAAAGGGCCAGGCCTTACTACAGTGGAAAAGGGCCAGGCCTTACTGCAGTGGAAAAGGGCCAGGCCTTACTACAGTGGAAAAGGGCCAGGCCTTACTACAGTGGAAAAGGGCCAGGCCTTACTGCAGTGGAAAAGGGCCAGGCCTTACTGCTGTGGAAAAGGGCCAGGCCTTACTGCTGTGGAAAAGGGCCAGGCCTTACTACAGTGGAAAAGGGCCAGGCCTTACTACAGTGGAAAAGGGCCAGGCCTTACTGCTGTGGAAAAGGGCCAGGCCTTACTGCTGTGGAAAAGGGCCAGGCCTTACTGCTGTGGAAAAGGGCCAGGCCTTACTGCTGTGGAAAAGGGCCAGGCCTTACTACAGTGGAAAAGGGCCAGGCCTTACTGCTGTGGAAAAGGGCCAGGCCTTACTACAGTGGAAAAGGGCCAGGCCTTACTGCTGTGGAAAAGGGTCAGCCCTTACTGCTGTGGAAAAGGGCCAGGCCTTACTGCAGTGGAAAAGGGCCAGGCCTTACTACAGTGGAAAAGGGCCAGGCCTTACTACAGTGGAAAAGGGCCAGGCCTTACTGCAGTGGAAAAGGGCCAGGCCTTACTACAGTGGAAAAGGGCCAGGCCTTACTGCTGTGGAAAAGGGCCAGGCCTTACTGCTGTGGAAAAGGGCCAGGCCTTACTACAGTGGAAAAGGGCCAGGCCTTACTACAGTGGAAAAGGGCCAGGCCTTACTGCTGTGGAAAAGGGCCAGGCCTTACTGCTGTGGAAAAGGGCCAGGCCTTACTGCTGTGGAAAAGGGCCAGGCCTTACTGCTGTGGAAAAGGGCCAGGCCTTACTACAGTGGAAAAGGGCCAGGCCTTACTGCTGTGGAAAAGGGCCAGGCCTTACTACAGTGGAAAAGGGCCAGGCCTTACTGCTGTGGAAAAGGGTCAGCCCTTACTGCTGTGGAAAAGGGCCAGGCCTTACTGCAGTGGAAAAGGGCCAGGCCTTACTACAGTGGAAAAGGGCCAGGCCTTACTGCTGTGGAAAAGGGCCAGGCCTTACTGCTGTGGAAAAGGGTCAGGCCTTACTGCAGTGGAAAAGGGCCAGGCCTTACTACAGTGGAAAAGGGCCAGGCCTTACTGCTGTGGAAAAGGGCCAGGCCTTACTGCTGTGGAAAAGGGCCAGGCCTTACTACAGTGGAAAAGGGCCAGGCCTTACTGCTGTGGAAAAGGGCCAGGCCTTACTACAGTGGAAAAGGGCCAGGCCTTACTGCTGTGGAAAAGGGTCAGCCCTTACTGCTGTGGAAAAGGGCCAGGCCTTACTGCTGTGGAAAAGGGCCATGCCTTACTGCTGTGGAAAAGGGTCAGGCCTTACTGCTGTGGAAAAGGGCCAGGCCTTACTGCTGTGGAAAAGGGCCAGGCCTTACTGCTGTGGAAAAGGGTCAGGCCTTACTGCAGTGGAAAAGGGCCAGGCCTTACTACAGTGGAAAAGGGCCAGGCCTTACTGCAGTGGAAAAGGGCCAGGCCTTACTGCAGTGGAAAAGGGCCAGGCCTTACTGCAGTGGAAAAGGGCCAGGCCTTACTGCAGTGGAAAAGGGCCAGGCCTTACTTCTGTGGAAAAGGGCCAGGCCTTACTGCAGTGGAAAAGGGCCAGGCCTTACTGCTGTGGAAAAGGGCCAGGCCTTACTGCAGTGGAAAAGGGCCAGGCCTTACTGCAGTGGAAAAGGGCCAGGCCTTACTTCTGTGGAAAAGGGCCAGGCCTTACTGCAGTGGAAAAGGGCCAGGCCTTACTACAGTGGAAAAGGGCCAGGCCTTACTGCTGTGGAAAAGGGTCAGCCCTTACTGCTGTGGAAAAGGGCCAGGCCTTACTGCTGTGGAAAAGGGCCATGCCTTACTGCTGTGGAAAAGGGTCAGGCCTTACTGCTGTGGAAAAGGGCCAGGCCTTACTGCTGTGGAAAAGGGCCAGGCCTTACTGCTGTGGAAAAGGGTCAGGCCTTACTGCAGTGGAAAAGGGCCAGGCCTTACTACAGTGGAAAAGGGCCAGGCCTTACTGCAGTGGAAAAGGGCCAGGCCTTACTGCAGTGGAAAAGGGCCAGGCCTTACTGCAGTGGAAAAGGGCCAGGCCTTACTGCAGTGGAAAAGGGCCAGGCCTTACTTCTGTGGAAAAGGGCCAGGCCTTACTGCAGTGGAAAAGGGCCAGGCCTTACTGCAGTGGAAAAGGGCCAGGCCTTACTGCAGTGGAAAAGGGCCAGGCCTTACTGCAGTGGAAAAGGGCCAGGCCTTACTTCTGTGGAAAAGGGCCAGGCCTTACTGCAGTGGAAAAGGGCCAGGCCTTACTGCTGTGGAAAAGGGTCAGGCCTTACTGCTGTGGAAAAGGGTCAGGCCTTACTGCTGTGGAAAAGGGTCAGACCTTACTGCTGTGGAAAAGGGTCAGGCCTTACTGCTGTGGAAAAGGGCCAGGCCTTACTGCTGTGGAAAAGGGTCAGGCCTTACTGCAGTGGAAAAGGGCCAGGCCTTACTGCAGTGGAAAAGGGCCAGGCCTTACTGCAGTGGAAAAGGGCCAGGCCTTACTGCAGTGGAAAAGGGCCAGGCCTTACTGCTGTGGAAAAGGGCCAGGCCTTACTGCAGTGGAAAAGGGCCAGGCCTTACTGCAGTGGAAAAGGGCCAGGCCTTACTGCAGTGGAAAAGGGCCAGGCCTTACTGCAGTGGAAAAGGGCCAGGCCTTACCGCTGTGGAAAAGGGCCAGGCCTTACTACAGTGGAAAAGGGCCAGGCCTTACTGCTGTGGAAAAGGGCCAGGCCTTACTACAGTGGAAAAGGGCCAGGCCTTACTGCTGTGGAAAAGGGCCAGGCCTTACTGCTGTGGAAAAGGGCCAGGCCTTACTGCAGTGGAAAAGGGCCAGGCCTTACTGCTGTGGAAAAGGGCCAGACCTTACTACAGTGAAAGGGAAGAGCTACCCATCAGTGCCATAGACTGCTAAATCATTTATTATGATTGACCCAGCCATAACAGTAGACAATCATGCCCCTAACAACAGTAGTCAATCATGCCCAAACAACAGCAGACAATCATGCCCCTAACAACAGTAGACAATCATGGCCTAACAACAGTAGTCCATCATGCCCTAACAACAGTAGTCTGCTTCTAACAACAGTAGTCCATCATGCCCTAACAACAGTAGACCATCATGCCCTAACAACAGTAGACCATCATGCCCTAACAACAGTAGTCCATCACACCCTAACAACAGTAGTCCATCATGCCCTAACAACAGTAGACCATCATGCCCTAATAACAGTCATCTGCTTCTAACAACAGCAGACCATCATGCCCTAACAACAGTCATCTGCTTCTAACAACAGTAGTCCATCAAGCCCTAACAACAGTAGTCCAACATGCCCTAACAACAGTAGTCCATCATGCCCTAACAACAGTAGACCATCATGCCCTAACAACAGTAGTCCATCACACCCTAACAACAGTAGTCAATCACACCCTAACAACAGTAGTCCATCACACCCTAACAACAGTAGACCATCATGCCCTAACAACAGTAGTCCATCACACCCTAACAACAGTAGACCATCATGCCCTAACAACAGTAGTCCATCATGCCCTAACAACAGTAGACCATCACACCCTAACAACAATAGTCCATCATGCCCTAACAACAGTAGTCCATCATGCCCTAACAACAGTAGACCATCACACCCTAACAACAATAGTCCATCATGCCCTAACAACAGTAGACCATCATGCCCTAACAACAGTCATCTGCTTCTAACAACAGTAGTCCATCACACCCTAACAACAGTAGACCATCATGCCCTAAAAACAGTAGTCCATCATGCCCTAACAACAGTAGACCATCATGCCCTAACAACAGTCATCTGCTTCTAACAACAGTAGTCCATCATGCCCTAACAACAGTAGTCCATCATGCCCTAACAACAGTCATCTGCTTCTAACAACAGTAGACCATCATGCCCTAACAACAGTAGTCCATCACACCCTAACAACAATAGTCCATCATGCCCTAACAACAGTAGACCATCATGCCCTAACAACAGTAGTCCATCACACCCTAACAACAATAGTCCATCATGCCCTAACAACAGCAGACCATCAATCCCTAACAACAGTCATCTGCTTCTAACAACAGTAGTCCATCATGCCCTAACAACAGTCATCTGCTTCTAACAACAGTAGAGCATCATGCCCTAACAACAGTAGTCCATCATGCCCTAACAACAGTCATCTGCTTCTAACAACAGTAGACCATCATGCCCTAACAACAGTAGTCCATCAAACCCTAACAACAATAGTCCATCATGCCCTAACAACAGTAGACCATCATGCCCTAACAACAGCAGACCATCAATCCCTAACAACAGTCATCTGCTTCTAACAACAGTAGTCCATCATGCCCTAACAACAGTCATCTGCTTCTAACAACAGTAGAGCATCATGCCCTAACAACAGTAGACCATCATGCCCTAACAACAGTAGACCATCATGCCCTAACAACAGTCATCTGCTTCTAACAACAGTAGACCATCATGCCCTAACAACAGTAGTCCATCAAACCCTAACAACAATAGTCCATCATGCCCTAACAACAGTAGACCATCATGCCCTAACAACAGTAGTCCATCATGCCCTAACAACAGTAGACCATCATGCCCTAACAACAGTCATCTGCTTCTAACAACAGTAGTCCATCATGCCCTAACAACAGTAGTCCATCATGCCCTAACAACAGTCATCTGCTTCTAACAACAGTAGACCATCATGCCCTAACAACAGTAGTCCATCACACCCTAACAACAATAGTCCATCATGCCCTAACAACAGTAGACCATCATGCCCTAACAACAGTAGTCCATCATGCCCTAACAACAGTAGTCCATCATGCCCTAACAACAGTCATCTGCTTCTAACAACAATAGTCCATCATGCCCTAACAACAGTAGACCATCATGCCCTAACAACAGTAGTCCATCATGCCCTAACAACAGTAGTCCATCATGCCCTAATAACAGTCATCTGCTTCTAACAACAGCAGACCATCATGCCCTAACAACAGTCATCTGCTTCTAACAACAGTAGTCCATCAAGCCCTAACAACAGTAGTCCAACATGCCCTAACAACAGTAGTCCATCATGCCCTAACAACAGTAGACCATCATGCCCTAACAACAGTAGTCCATCACACCCTAACAACAGTAGTCAATCACACCCTAACAACAGTAGTCCATCACACCCTAACAACAGTAGACCATCATGCCCTAACAACAGTAGTCCATCACACCCTAACAACAGTAGACCATCATGCCCTAACAACAGTAGTCCATCATGCCCTAACAACAGTAGACCATCACACCCTAACAACAATAGTCCATCATGCCCTAACAACAGTAGTCCATCATGCCCTAACAACAGTAGACCATCACACCCTAACAACAATAGTCCATCATGCCCTAACAACAGTAGACCATCATGCCCTAACAACAGTCATCTGCTTCTAACAACAGTAGTCCATCACACCCTAACAACAGTAGATCATCATGCCCTAAAAACAGTAGTCCATCATGCCCTAACAACAGTAGACCATCATGCCCTAACAACAGTCATCTGCTTCTAACAACAGTAGTCCATCATGCCCTAACAACAGTAGTCCATCATGCCCTAACAACAGTCATCTGCTTCTAACAACAGTAGACCATCATGCCCTAACAACAGTAGTCCATCACACCCTAACAACAATAGTCCATCATGCCCTAACAACAGTAGACCATCATGCCCTAACAACAGTAGTCCATCATGCCCTAACAACAGTAGACCATCATGCCCTAACAACAGTCATCTGCTTCTAACAACAGTAGTCCATCATGCCCTAACAACAGTAGTCCATCATGCCCTAACAACAGTCATCTGCTTCTAACAACAGTAGACCATCATGCCCTAACAACAGTAGTCCATCACACCCTAACAACAATAGTCCATCATGCCCTAACAACAGTAGACCATCATGCCCTAACAACAGTAGTCCATCATGCCCTAACAACAGTAGTCCATCATGCCCTAACAACAGTCATCTGCTTCTAACAACAGTAGACCATCATGCCCTAACAACAGTAGTCCATCACACCCTAACAACAATAGTCCATCATGCCCTAACAACAGTAGACCATCATGCCCTAACAACAGTAGTCCATCACACCCTAACAACAATAGTCCATCATGCCCTAACAACAGCAGACCATCAATCCCTAACAACAGTCATCTGCTTCTAAAAACAGTAGTCCATCATGCCCTAACAACAGTAGACCATCATGCCCTAACAACAGTCATCTGCTTCTAACAACAGTAGTCCATCATGCCCTAACAACAGTAGTCCATCATGCCCTAACAACAGTCATCTGCTTCTAACAACAGTAGACCATCATGCCCTAACAACAGTAGTCCATCACACCCTAACAACAATAGTCCATCATGCCCTAACAACAGTAGACCATCATGCCCTAACAACAGTAGTCCATCACACCCTAACAACAATAGTCCATCATGCCCTAACAACAGCAGACCATCAATCCCTAACAACAGTCATCTGCTTCTAACAACAGTAGTCCATCATGCCCTAACAACAGTCATCTGCTTCTAACAACAGTAGAGCATCATGCCCTAACAACAGTAGTCCATCATGCCCTAACAACAGTCATCTGCTTCTAACAACAGTAGACCATCATGCCCTAACAACAGTAGTCCATCAAACCCTAACAACAATAGTCCATCATGCCCTAACAACAGTAGACCATCATGCCCTAACAACAGCAGACCATCAATCCCTAACAACAGTCATCTGCTTCTAACAACAGTAGTCCATCATGCCCTAACAACAGTCATCTGCTTCTAACAACAGTAGAGCATCATGCCCTAACAACAGTAGACCATCATGCCCTAACAACAGTAGACCATCATGCCCTAACAACAGTCATCTGCTTCTAACAACAGTAGACCATCATGCCCTAACAACAGTAGTCCATCAAACCCTAACAACAATAGTCCATCATGCCCTAACAACAGTAGACCATCATGCCCTAACAACAGCAGACCATCAATCCCTAACAACAGTCATCTGCTTCTAACAACAGTAGTCCATCATGCCCTAACAACAGTCATCTGCTTCTAACAACAGTAGAGCATCATGCCCTAACAACAGTAGACCATCATGCCCTAACAACAGTAGACCATCATGCCCTAACAACAGTAGTCCATCATGCCCCTAACAACAGTAGACAATCATGCCCTAACAACAGTAGACCATCATGCCCTAACAACAGTAGACCATCACACCCTAACAACAGTAGTCCATCATGCCCTAACAACAGTAGACCATCATGCCCTAATAACAGTCATCTGCTTCTAACAACAGCAGACCATCATGCCCTAACAACAGTCATCTGCTTCTAACAACAGTAGTCCATCATGCCCTAACAACAGTCATCTGCTTCTAACAACAGTAGAGCATCATGCCCTAACAACAGTAGACCATCATGCCCTAACAACAGTAGACCATCATGCCCTAACAACAGTAGTCCAACATGCCCTAACAACAGTAGTCCATCATGCCCTAACAACAGTAGACCATCATGCCCTAACAACAGTAGACCATCATGCCCTAACAACAGTAGTCCAACATGCCCTAACAACAGTAGTCCATCATGCCCTAACAACAGTAGTCCATCATGCCCTAACAACAGTAGACCATCATGCCCTAACAACAGTAGTCCAACACGCCCTAACAACAGTAGACCATCATGCCCTAACAACAGTAGACCATCATGCCCTAACAACAGTAGACCATCATGCCCTAACAACAGTCATCTGCTTCTAACAACAGTAGTCCATCATGCCCTAACAACAGTAGACCATCATGCCCTAACATCCGTAGTCCATCACACCCTAACAACAATAGTCCATCATGCCCTAACAACAGTAGACCATCATGCACTAACAACAGTAGACCATCATGCCCTAACAACAGCAGACCATCAATCCCTAACAACAGTCATCTGCTTCTAACAACAGTAGTCCATCATGCCCTAACAACAGTAGTCAATCACACCCTAACAACAGTAGTCCATCACACCCTAACAACAGTAGACCATCATGCCCTAACAACAGTAGTCCATCACACCCTAACAACAGTAGACCATCATGCCCTAACAACAGTAGACCATCACGCCCTAACAACAGTAGACCATCACACCCTAACAACAATAGTCCATCATGCCCTAACAACAGTAGTCCATCATGCCCTAACAACAGTAGACCATCACACCCTAACAACAATAGTCCATCATGCCCTAACAACAGTAGACCATCATGCCCTAACAACAGTCATCTGCTTCTAACAACAGTAGTCCATCACACCCTAACAACAGTAGACCATCATGCCCTAAAAACAGTAGTCCATCATGCCCTAACAACAGTAGACCATCATGCCCTAACAACAGTCATCTGCTTCTAACAACAGTAGTCCATCATGCCCTAACAACAGTAGACCATCATGCCCTAACAACAGTCATCTGCTTCTAACAACAGTAGTCCATCATGCCCTAACAACAGTCATCTGCTTCTAACAACAGTAGAGCATCATGCCCTAACAACAGTAGTCCATCATGCCCTAACAACAGTCATCTGCTTCTAACAACAGTAGACCATCATGCCCTAACAACAGTAGTCCATCAAACCCTAACAACAATAGTCCATCATGCCCTAACAACAGTAGACCATCATGCCCTAACAACAGCAGACCATCAATCCCTAACAACAGTCATCTGCTTCTAACAACAGTAGTCCATCATGCCCTAACAACAGTCATCTGCTTCTAACAACAGTAGAGCATCATGCCCTAACAACAGTAGACCATCATGCCCTAACAACAGTAGACCATCATGCCCTAACAACAGTCATCTGCTTCTAACAACAGTAGACCATCATGCCCTAACAACAGTAGTCCATCAAACCCTAACAACAATAGTCCATCATGCCCTAACAACAGTAGACCATCATGCCCTAACAACAGCAGACCATCAATCCCTAACAACAGTCATCTGCTTCTAACAACAGTAGTCCATCATGCCCTAACAACAGTCATCTGCTTCTAACAACAGTAGAGCATCATGCCCTAACAACAGTAGACCATCATGCCCTAACAACAGTAGTCCATCACACCCTAACAACAGTAGTCCATCATGCCCCTAACAACAGTAGACAATCATGCCCTAACAACAGTAGACCATCATGCCCTAACAACAGTAGACCATCACACCCTAACAACAGTAGTCCATCATGCCCTAACAACAGTAGACCATCATGCCCTAATAACAGTCATCTGCTTCTAACAACAGCAGACCATCATGCCCTAACAACAGTCATCTGCTTCTAACAACAGTAGTCCATCATGCCCTAACAACAGTCATCTGCTTCTAACAACAGTAGAGCATCATGCCCTAACAACAGTAGACCATCATGCCCTAACAACAGTAGACCATCATGCCCTAACAACAGTAGTCCAACATGCCCTAACAACAGTAGTCCATCATGCCCTAACAACAGTAGACCATCATGCCCTAACAACAGTAGACCATCATGCCCTAACAACAGTAGTCCAACATGCCCTAACAACAGTAGTCCATCATGCCCTAACAACAGTAGTCCATCATGCCCTAACAACAGTAGACCATCATGCCCTAACAACAGTAGTCCAACACGCCCTAACAACAGTAGACCATCATGCCCTAACAACAGTAGACCATCATGCCCTAACAACAGTAGACCATCATGCCCTAACAACAGTCATCTGCTTCTAACAACAGTAGTCCATCATGCCCTAACAACAGTAGACCATCATGCCCTAACATCCGTAGTCCATCACACCCTAACAACAATAGTCCATCATGCCCTAACAACAGTAGACCATCATGCACTAACAACAGTAGACCATCATGCCCTAACAACAGCAGACCATCAATCCCTAACAACAGTCATCTGCTTCTAACAACAGTAGTCCATCATGCCCTAACAACAGTAGTACATCACACCCTAACAACAGTAGTCCATCATGCCCTAACAACAGTAGTCCATCACACCCTAACAACAGTAGTCCATCATGCCCTAACAACAGTAGTCCATCATGCCCTAACAACAGTAGACCATCACACCCTAACAACAATAGTCCATCATGCCCTAACAACAGTAGACCATCATGCCCTAACAACAGTCATCTGCTTCTAACAACAGTAGTCCATCACACCCTAACAACAGTAGACCATCATGCCCTAACAACAGTAGTCCATCATGCCCTAACAACAGTAGACCATCATGCCCTAACAACAGTAGTCCATCACACCCTAACAACAGTAGTCCATCATGCCCTAACAACAGTAGTCCATCACACCCTAACAACAGTAGTCCATCATGCCCTAACAACAGTAGTCCATCACACCCTAACAACAGTAGTCCATCATGCCCTAACAACAGTAGTCCATCACACCCTAACAACAGTAGTCCATCATGCCCTAATAACAGTAGTCCATCATGCCCTAACAACAGTAGTCCATCATGCCCTAACAACAGTAGTCCATCACACCCTAACAACAGTAGTCCATCACACCCTAACAACAGTAGTCCATCATGCCCTAACAACAGTAGTCCATCACACCCTAACAACAGTAGTCCATCATGCCCTAATAACAGTAGTCAATCATGCCCTAACAACAGTCATCTGCTTCTAACAACAGTAGTCCATCATGCCCTAACAACAGTAGTCCATCATGCCCCAACAGCAGTCATCTGCTTCTAACAACAGTAGACCAACATGCCCTAACAACAGTAGACCATCATGCCCTAACAAACAGTTCACAATCATGCCCCTAACAACAGTAGTCCAACATGCCCTAACAACAGCAGACCATCATGTCCCTAACAACAGTAGTCTTCTTCTAACAACAGTAGTCCATCATGCCCTAACAACAGAAGTCCAACATGCCCTAACAACAGTAGTCCATCACACCCTAACAACAGTAGTCCATCATGCCCTAACAACAGCAGACCATCATGACCTAACAACAGTCATCTGCTTCTAACAACAGTAGTCCATCATGCCCTAACAACAGTAGTCCATCATGCCCTAACAACAGTAGACCATCATGCCCTAACAACAGTAGTCTGCTTCTAACAATAGTAGACCATCATGCCCTAACAACAGCAGACCATCATGCCCTAACAACAGTAGTCTGCTTCTAACAATAGTAGACCATCATGCCCTAACAACAGCAGTCCATCATGCCCTAACAACAGTCATCTGCTTCTAACAACAGTAGTCCATCATGCCCTAACAACAGTCATCTGCTTCTAACAACAGTAGAGCATCATGCCCTAACAACAGTAGTCCATCATGCCCTAACAACAGTCATCTGCTTCTAACAACAGTAGACCATCATGCCCTAACAACAGTAGTCCATCAAACCCTAACAACAATAGTCCATCATGCCCTAACAACAGTAGACCATCATGCCCTAACAACAGCAGACCATCAATCCCTAACAACAGTCATCTGCTTCTAACAACAGTAGTCCATCATGCCCTAACAACAGTCATCTGCTTCTAACAACAGTAGAGCATCATGCCCTAACAACAGTAGACCATCATGCCCTAACAACAGTAGACCATCATGCCCTAACAACAGTCATCTGCTTCTAACAACAGTAGACCATCATGCCCTAACAACAGTAGTCCATCAAACCCTAACAACAATAGTCCATCATGCCCTAACAACAGTAGACCATCATGCCCTAACAACAGCAGACCATCAATCCCTAACAACAGTCATCTGCTTCTAACAACAGTAGTCCATCATGCCCTAACAACAGTCATCTGCTTCTAACAACAGTAGAGCATCATGCCCTAACAACAGTAGACCATCATGCCCTAACAACAGTAGACCATCATGCCCTAACAACAGTAGTCCATCATGCCCCTAACAACAGTAGACAATCATGCCCTAACAACAGTAGACCATCATGCCCTAACAACAGTAGACCATCACACCCTAACAACAGTAGTCCATCATGCCCTAACAACAGTAGACCATCATGCCCTAATAACAGTCATCTGCTTCTAACAACAGCAGACCATCATGCCCTAACAACAGTCATCTGCTTCTAACAACAGTAGTCCATCATGCCCTAACAACAGTCATCTGCTTCTAACAACAGTAGAGCATCATGCCCTAACAACAGTAGACCATCATGCCCTAACAACAGTAGACCATCATGCCCTAACAACAGTAGTCCAACATGCCCTAACAACAGTAGTCCATCATGCCCTAACAACAGTAGACCATCATGCCCTAACAACAGTAGACCATCATGCCCTAACAACAGTAGTCCAACATGCCCTAACAACAGTAGTCCATCATGCCCTAACAACAGTAGTCCATCATGCCCTAACAACAGTAGACCATCATGCCCTAACAACAGTAGTCCAACACGCCCTAACAACAGTAGACCATCATGCCCTAACAACAGTAGACCATCATGCCCTAACAACAGTAGACCATCATGCCCTAACAACAGTCATCTGCTTCTAACAACAGTAGTCCATCATGCCCTAACAACAGTAGTACATCACACCCTAACAACAGTAGTCCATCATGCCCTAACAACAGTAGTCCATCACACCCTAACAACAGTAGTCCATCATGCCCTAACAACAGTAGTCCATCACACCCTAACAACAGTAGTCCATCATGCCCTAACAACAGTAGTCCATCATGCCCTAACAACAGTAGACCATCACACCCTAACAACAATAGTCCATCATGCCCTAACAACAGTAGACCATCATGCCCTAACAACAGTCATCTGCTTCTAACAACAGTAGTCCATCACACCCTAACAACAGTAGACCATCATGCCCTAACAACAGTAGTCCATCATGCCCTAACAACAGTAGACCATCATGCCCTAACAACAGTAGTCCATCACACCCTAACAACAGTAGTCCATCACACCCTAACAACAGTAGTCCATCATGCCCTAACAACAGTAGTCCATCACACCCTAACAACAGTAGTCCATCATGCCCTAACAACAGTAGTCCATCACACCCTAACAACAGTAGTCCATCATGCCCTAATAACAGTAGTCCATCATGCCCTAACAACAGTAGTCCATCATGCCCTAACAACAGTAGTCCATCACACCCTAACAACAGTAGTCCATCACACCCTAACAACAGTAGTCCATCATGCCCTAACAACAGTAGTCCATCACACCCTAACAACAGTAGTCCATCATGCCCTAATAACAGTAGTCAATCATGCCCTAACAACAGTAGACCATCATGCCCTAACAACAGCAGACCATCATGCCCTAACAACAGTCATCTGCTTCTAACAACAGTAGTTCATCATGCCCTAACAACAGTAGTCCATCATGCCCCAACAGCAGTCATCTGCTTCTAACAACAGTAGTCCATCATGCCCTAACAACAGTAGTCCATCATGCCCTAACAACAGTAGACCATCATGCCCTAACAACAGTAGTCCATCATGCCCTAACAACAGTAGACCATCATGCCCCAACAACAGTAGTCCATCATGCCCTAACAACAGTAGACCATCATGCACTAACAACAGTAGACCATCACGCCCTAACAACAGTAGACCATCATGCCCCAACAACAGTAGTCCATCATGCCCTAACAACAGCAGACCATCATGACCTAACAACAGTCATCTGCTTCTAACAACAGTAGTCCATCATGCCCTAACAACAGTAGTCCATCATGCCCTAACAACAGTAGACCATCATGCCCTAACAACAGTAGTCTGCTTCTAACAATAGTAGACCATCATGCCCTAACAACAGCAGACCATCATGCCCTAACAACAGTAGTCTGCTTCTAACAATAGTAGACCATCATGCCCTAACAACAGCAGTCCATCATGCCCTAACAACAGTAGTCTGCTTCTAACAACAGTAGACCATCATGCCCTAACAACAGTAGTCCATCATGCCTTAACAACAGCAGTCCATCATGCCCCTAACAACAGTAGTCTGCTTCTAACAACAGTAGACCATCATGCCCTAACAACAGTAGTCCATCATGCCTTAACAACAGTAGACCATCATGCCCTAACAACAGTAGACCATCATGCCCTAACAACAGTTGTCCATCACACCCTAACAACAGTAGTCCATCATGCCCTAACAACAGTAGTCCAACATGCCCTAACAACAGTAGTCCATCATGCCCTAACAACAGTAGTCCATCATGCCCTAATAACAGTAGTCCATCATGCCCTAACAACAGTAGACCATCATGCCCTAACAACAGCAGACCATCATGCCCTAACAACAGTCATCTGCTTCTAACAACAGTAGTCCATCATGCCCTAACAACAGCAGTCCATCATGCCCCAACAGCAGTCATCTGCTTCTAACAACAGTAGACCAACATGCCCTAACAACAGTAGACCATCATGCCCTAACAAACAGTTCACAATCATGCCCCTAACAACAGTAGTCCAACATGCCCTAACAACAGCAGACCATCATGTCCCTAACAACAGTAGTCTTCTTCTAACAACAGTAGTCCATCATGCCCTAACAACAGAAGTCCAACATGCCCTAACAACAGTAGTCCATCACACCCTAACAACAGTAGTCCATCATGCCCTAACAACAGCAGACCATCATGCCCTAACAACAGTCATCTGCTTCTAACAACAGTAGTCCATCATGCCCTAACAACAGTAGTCCATCATGCCCTAACAACAGTAGACCATCATGCCCTAACAACAGTAGTCTGCTTCTAACAATAGTAGACCATCATGCCCTAACAACAGCAGTCCATCATGCCCTAACAACAGTAGTCTGCTTCTAACAACAGTAGACCATCATGCCCTAACAACAGTAGTCCATCATGCCTTAACAACAGCAGTCCATCATGCCCCTAACAACAGTAGTCTGCTTCTAACAACAGTAGACCATCATGCCCTAACAACAGTAGTCCATCATGCCTTAACAACAGTAGACCATCATGCCCTAACAACAGTAGACCATCATGCCCTAACAACAGTTGTCCATCACACCCTAACAACAGTAGTCCATCATGCCCTAACAACAGTAGTCCAACATGCCCTAACAACAGTAGTCCATCATGCCCTAACAACAGTAGTCTGCTTCTAACAACAGTAGAACATCATGCCCTAACAACAGTAGTACATTATGCCCTAACAACAGTGGACCATCACGCCCTAACAACAGTAGACCATCACGCCCAAACAACAGTTGTCCATCACACCCTAACAACAGTAGTCCATCACACCCTAACAACAGTAGTCCATCACACCCGAACAACAGTAGTCCATCATGCCCTAACAACAGTAGTCCATCACACCCTAACAACTGTAGTCCATCATGCCCTAACAACAGTAGTCCATCATGCCCTAACAACAGTAGTCCATCATGCCCTAACAACAATAGACCATCATGCCCTAACAGTAGACCATCATGCCCTAACAACAGTAGTCCATCATGCCCTAACAACAGTAGTCCATCATGCCCTAACAACAATAGACCATCATGCCCTAACAGTAGACCATCATGCCCTAACAACAGTTGACAATCATGTCCCTTACAACAGTAGTCCAACATGCCCTAACAACAGTAGACCATCATGCCCTTACAACAGTTCACAATCATGCCCCTAACAACAGTAGTCCAACATGCCCTAACAACAGTAGACCATCATGCCCTAACAACAGTAGTCCATCATGCCCTAACAACAGTAGACCATCATGCCCCAACAACAGTAGTCCATCATGCCCTAACAACAGTAGACCATCATGCACTAACAACAGTAGACCATCACGCCCTAACAACAGTAGACCATCATGCTCTAACAACAGTCGTCCATCATGCCCGAACAACAGTAGACCATCATGCCCTAACAACAGTAGTCCATCATGCCCTAACAACAGTAGTCCATCATGCCCTAACAACAGTAGTCCATCATGCCCTAACAACAGCAGACCATCATGTCCTAACAACAGTAGTCTGCATCTAACAACAGCAGACCATCATGCCCTAACAACAGTAGACCATCACGCCCGAACAACAGTAGTCCATCATGCCCTAACAACAGTAGACCATCATGCCCTAACAACAGTAGTCCATCATGCCCTAACAACAGTAGACCATCATGCCCTAACAACAGTAGTCCATCATGCCCTAACAACAGTAGTCCATCATGCCCTAACAACAGTTGACAATCATGCCCCTAACAACAGTAGTCCAACATGCCCTAACAACAGCAGACCATCATGCCCTAACAACAGTAGTCTGCTTCTAACAACAGTAGACCATCATGCCCTGACAACAGTAGTCCAACATGCCCTAACAACAGTAGACCATCATTTCCTAACGACAGTAGTCTGCTTCTAACAACAGTAGTCCATCACACCCTAACACTATTAGTCCATCATGCCCCTAACAACAGTAGTCCATCATGCCCTAATAACAGTAGTCCATCACTTCCTAACACCAGTAGACCATCATGCCCTAACAACAGTAGTCAATCACACCCTAACAACAGTAGTCCATCACTTCCTAACACCAGTAGTCCATCATGCCCTAACAACAGTAAACCATCATGCCCTAACAACAACAGTAGTCCATCATGCCCTAACAACAGTAGACCATAATGCCCTAACAACAGTAGACCATCATGCCCTAACAACAGTAGACCATCATGCCCTGACAACAGTAGTCCATCACACCCTAACAACAGTAGACCATCACACCCTAACAACAGTAGTCCATCATGCCCTAACAACAGTAGTCCATCATGCCCTAACAACAGTAGACCATCATGCCCTAACAACAGTAGTCCATCATGCCCTAACAACAGTAGTCCATCACACCCTAACAACAGTAGACCATCATACCCTAACAACAGTAGTCCATCATGCCCTAACAACAGTAGTCCATCATGCCCTAACAACAGTAGACCATCATGCCCTAACAACAGTAGTCCATCACACCCTAACAACAGTAGACCATCACACCCTAACAACAGTAGTCCATCATGCCCTAACAACAGTAGTCCATCACACCCTAACAACAGTAGTCCATCACACCCTAACAACAGTAGACCATCACACCCTAACAACAGTAGTCCATCATGCCCTAACAACAGTAGACCATCACACCCTAACAACAGTAGTCCATCACGCCCTAACAACAGTAGTCCATCACACCCTAACAACAGTAGACCATCACACCCTAACAACAGTAGTCCATCACACCCTAACAACAGTAGACCATCACACCCTAACAACAGTAGTCCATCATGCCCTAACAACAGTAGTCCATCATGCCCTAACAACAGTAGTCCATCACACCCTAACAACAGTAGACCATCACACCCTAACAACAGTAGACCATCACAGTAGTCCATCATGCCCTAACAACAGTAGTCCATCATGCCCTAACAACAGTAGACCATCATGCCCTAACAACAGTAGTCCATCATGCCCTAACAACAGTAGTCCATCACACCCTAACAACAGTAGACCATCACACCCTAACAACAGTAGTCCATCATGCCCTAACAACAGTAGTCCATCATGCCCTAACAACAGTAGACCATCATGCCCTAACAACAGTAGTCCATCATGCCCTAACAACAGTAGTCCATCACACCCTAACAACAGTAGACCATCACACCCTAACAACAGTAGTCCATCATGCCCTAACAACAGTAGTCCATCATGCCCTAACAACAGTAGACCATCATGCCCTAACAACAGTAGACCATCATGCCCTAACAACAGTAGACCATCATGCCCTGACAACAGTAGTCCATCACACCCTAACAACAGTAGTCCATCACACCCTAACAACAGTAGACCATCACACCCTAACAACAGTAGTCCATCATGCCCCAACAACAGTAGACCATCATGCCCTAACAACAGTAGTCCATCATGCCCCTAACAACAGTAGTCCAACATGCCCTAACAACAGCAGACCATCATGCCCTAACAACAGTAGACCATCAGTAGTCATGCCCCCAACAGCAGTCAATCATGCCCTGACAACAGTAGTCCATCACACCCTAACAACAGTAGTCCATCACACCCTAACAACAGTTGTCCATCACACCCTAACAACAGTAGTCCATCACACCCTAACAACAGTAGTCCATCACACCCGAACAACAGTAGTCCATCATGCCCTAACAACAGTAGTCCATCACACCCTAACAACTGTAGTCCATCATGCCCTAACAACAGTAGTCCATCATGCCCTAACAACAGTAGTCCATCATGCCCTAACAACAATAGACCATCATGCCCTAACAGTAGACCATCATGCCCTAACAACAGTAGTCCATCATGCCCTAACAACAGTAGTCCATCATGCCCTAACAACAATAGACCATCATGCCCTAACAGTAGACCATCATGCCCTAACAACAGTTGACAATCATGTCCCTTACAACAGTAGTCCAACATGCCCTAACAACAGTAGACCATCATGCCCTTACAACAGTTCACAATCATGCCCCTAACAACAGTAGTCCATCATGCTCTAACAACAGTCGTCCATCATGCCCGAACAACAGTAGACCATCATGCCCTAACAACAGTAGTCCATCATGCCCTAACAACAGTAGTCCATCATGCCCTAACAACAGTAGTCCATCATGCCCTAACAACAGCAGACCATCATGTCCTAACAACAGTAGTCTGCATCTAACAACAGCAGACCATCATGCCCTAACAACAGTAGACCATCACGCCCGAACAACAGTAGTCCATCATGCCCTAACAACAGTAGACCATCATGCCCTAACAACAGTAGTCCATCATGCCCTAACAACAGTAGACCATCATGCCCTAACAACAGTAGTCCATCATGCCCTAACAACAGTAGTCCATCATGCCCTAACAACAGTTGACAATCATGCCCCTAACAACAGTAGTCCAACATGCCCTAACAACAGCAGACCATCATGCCCTAACAACAGTAGTCTGCTTCTAACAACAGTAGACCATCATGCCCTGACAACAGTAGTCCAACATGCCCTAACAACAGTAGACCATCATTTCCTAACGACAGTAGTCTGCTTCTAACAACAGTAGTCCATCACACCCTAACACTATTAGTCCATCATGCCCCTAACAACAGTAGTCCATCATGCCCTAATAACAGTAGTCCATCACTTCCTAACACCAGTAGACCATCATGCCCTAACAACAGTAGTCAATCACACCCTAACAACAGTAGTCCATCACTTCCTAACACCAGTAGTCCATCATGCCCTAACAACAGTAAACCATCATGCCCTAACAACAGTAGTCCATCATGCCCTAACAACAGTAGACCATAATGCCCTAACAACAGTAGACCATCATGCCCTAACAACAGTAGACCATCATGCCCTGACAACAGTAGTCCATCACACCCTAACAACAGTAGACCATCACACCCTAACAACAGTAGTCCATCATGCCCTAACAACAGTAGTCCATCATGCCCTAACAACAGTAGACCATCATGCCCTAACAACAGTAGTCCATCATGCCCTAACAACAGTAGTCCATCACACCCTAACAACAGTAGACCATCATACCCTAACAACAGTAGTCCATCATGCCCTAACAACAGTAGTCCATCATGCCCTAACAACAGTAGACCATCATGCCCTAACAACAGTAGTCCATCACACCCTAACAACAGTAGACCATCACACCCTAACAACAGTAGTCCATCATGCCCTAACAACAGTAGTCCATCACACCCTAACAACAGTAGTCCATCACACCCTAACAACAGTAGACCATCACACCCTAACAACAGTAGTCCATCATGCCCTAACAACAGTAGACCATCACACCCTAACAACAGTAGTCCATCATGCCCTAACAACAGTAGTCCATCACACCCTAACAACAGTAGACCATCACACCCTAACAACAGTAGTCCATCACACCCTAACAACAGTAGACCATCACACCCTAACAACAGTAGTCCATCATGCCCTAACAACAGTAGTCCATCATGCCCTAACAACAGTAGTCCATCACACCCTAACAACAGTAGACCATCACACCCTAACAACAGTAGTCCATCATGCCCTAACAACAGTAGTCCATCATGCCCTAACAACAGTAGACCATCATGCCCTAACAACAGTAGTCCATCATGCCCTAACAACAGTAGTCCATCACACCCTAACAACAGTAGACCATCACACCCTAACAACAGTAGTCCATCATGCCCTAACAACAGTAGTCCATCATGCCCTAACAACAGTAGACCATCATGCCCTAACAACAGTAGTCCATCATGCCCTAACAACAGTAGTCCATCACACCCTAACAACAGTAGACCATCACACCCTAACAACAGTAGTCCATCATGCCCTAACAACAGTAGTCCATCATGCCCTAACAACAGTAGACCATCATGCCCTAACAACAGTAGACCATCATGCCCTAACAACAGTAGACCATCATGCCCTGACAACAGTAGTCCATCACACCCTAACAACAGTAGTCCATCACACCCTAACAACAGTAGACCATCACACCCTAACAACAGTAGTCCATCATGCCCCAACAACAGTAGACCATCATGCCCTAACAACAGTAGTCCATCATGCCCCTAACAACAGTAGTCCAACATGCCCTAACAACAGCAGACCATCATGCCCTAACAACAGTAGACCATCAGTAGTCATGCCCCCAACAGCAGTCAATCATGCCCTAACTACAGTAGATCATCACGCCCTAACAACAGTAGTCCATCAGTAGTCATGCCCCCAACAGCAGTCAATCATGCCCTAACTACAGTAGACCATCATGCCATAACAACAGTTGACAATCATGTCCCTTACAACAGTAGTCCAACATGCCCTAACAACAGTAGACCATCATGCCCTAACAACAGCAGATCATCATGCCCTAACAACAGTAGTCTGCTTCTAACAACAGTAGACCATCATGTCCTAACAACAGTAGTCTGCATCTAACAACAGCAGACCATCATGCCCTAACAACAGTAGACCATCACGCCCGAACAACAGTAGTCCATCATGCCCTAACAACAGTAGACCATCACACCCTAACAACAGTAGTCTGCTTCTAACAAAAGCAGACCATCATGCCCTAACAACAGTAGTCAATCATGCCCTAACAACAGTAGTCCATCACACCCGAACAACAGTAGACCATCATGCCCCAACAACAGTAGTCCATCATGCCCTAACAACAGTAGACCATCATGCCCCAACAACAGTAGTCCATCATGCCCTAACAACAGTAGACCATCATGCCCCAACAACAGTAGTCCATCATGCCCTAACAACAGTAGACCATCATGCCCTAACAACAGTAGACCATCATGCCCCAACAACAGTAGTCCATCATGCCCTAACAACAGTAGACCATCATGCCCTAACAACAGTAGACCATCATGCCCTAACAACATTTGACAATCATGCCCCTAACAACAGTAGTCCATCACACCCTAACAACAGTAGTCTGCTTCTAACAACAGCATACCATCATGCCCTAACAACAGTATGGATGGGGATGTGGCCACAGTGTCTCCTGTCCCCTCCTGTCTCAGCCTCCAGTATTTATACATTTACATTTAAGTCATTTAGCAGACGCTCTTATCCAGAGCGACTTACAAATTGGTGCATTCACCTTATGACATCCAGTGGAACAGCCACTTTACAATAGTGCATCTAAATATTTTAAGGGGGGTGAGAAGGATTACTTTATCCTATCCTAAGTATTCCTTAAAGAGGTGGGGTTTCAGGTGTCTCCGGAAGGTGGTGATTGACTCCGCTGTCCTGGCGTCGTGAGGGAGTTTGTTCCACCATTGGGGAGCCAGAGCAGCGAACAGTTTTGACTGGGCTGAGCGGGAACTGTACTTCCTCAGTGGTAGGGAGACGAGCAGGCCAGAGGTGGATGAACGCAGTGCCCTTATTTGGGTGTAGGGCCTGATCAGAGCCTGGAGGTACTGAGGTGCCGTTCCCCTCACAGCTCCGTAGGCAAGCACCATGGTCTTGTAGCGGATGCGAGCTTCAACTGGAAGCCAGTGGAGAGAGCAGAGGAGCGGGGTGACATGAGAGAACTTGGGAAGGTTGAACACTAGACGGGCTGCGGCGTTCTGGATGAGTTGTAGGGGTTTAATGGCACAGGCAGGGAGCCCAGCCAACAGCGAGTTGCAGTAATCCAGACGGGAGATGACAAGTGCCTGGATTAGGACCTGCGCCGCTTCCTGTGTGAGGCAGGGTCGTAATCTGCGGATGTTGTAGAGCATGAACCTACAGGAACGGGCCACCGCCTTGATGTTAGTTGAGAACGACAGGGTGTTGTCCAGGATCACGCCAAGGTTCTTAGCGCTCTGGGAGGAGGACACAATGGAGTTGTTTATGCTGAAGTAGTTTGTGTCGGGGGGCTAGGGTCAGTTTGTTATATCTGGAGTACTTCTCCTGTCCTATTCGGTGTCCTGTGTGATTCTAAGTGTGCGTTCTCTAATTCTTTCCTTCTTTCTTTCTCTCTCTCGGAGGACCTGAGCCCTAGGACCAAGCCCCAGGACTACCTGACATGATGACTCCTTGCTGTCCCCAGTCCACCTGGCCATGCTGCTGCTCCAGTTTCAACTGACCTGAGCCCAAGGACCATGCCCCAGGACTACCTGACATGATGACTCCTTGCTGTCCCCAGTCCACCTGGCCATGCTGCTGCTCCAGTTTCAACTGACCTGAGCCCTAGGACCATGCCCCAGGACTACCTGACATGATGACTCCTTGCTGTCCCCAGTCCACCTGGCCATGCTGCTGCTCCAGTTTCAACTGTTCTGCCTTACTATTATTCGACCATGCTGGTCATTTATGAACATTTGAACATCTTGTCCATGTTCTGTTATAATCTCCATCTGGCACAGCCAGAAGAGGACTGGCCACCCCACATAGCCTGGTTCCTCTCTAGGTTTCTTCCTAGGTTTTGGCCTTTCTAGGGAGTGTTTCCTAGCCACCGTGCTTCTACACCTGCATTGCTTGCTGTTTGGGGTTTTAGGCTGGGTTTCTGTACAGCACTTTGAGATATCAGCTGATGTACGAAGGGCTATATAAATACATTTGATTTGATTTGATTTAGTCAATCATGCCCTAACAACAATAGTCCATCATGGCCTAACAACAGCAGACCATCATGCCCTAACAACAGTAGTCTGCTTCTAACAACAGCAGACCATCATGCCCTAACAACAGTAGTCCATCATGCCCTAACAACAGTAGTCCATCACGCCCTAACAACAGTAGGTCATCATGCCCTAACAACAGTAGTCCATCATGCCCTAACAACATTTGACAATCATGCCCCTAACAACAGTAGTCCATCACACCCTAACAACAGTAGTCTGCTTCTAACAACAGCATACCATCATGCCCTAACAACAGTAGACCATCATGCCCTAACAACAGTTGTCCATCACACCCTAACAACAGTAGACCATCATGCCCTAACAACAGTAGACCATCATGCCCCTAACAACAGTAAACCATCATGCCCTAACAACAGTAGACCATCATGCCCCTAACAACAGTAGACCATCATGCCCTAACAACAGTAGACCATCATGCCCCTAACAACAGTAGACCATCATGCCCTAACAACAGTAGACCATCATGCCCTAACAACAGTAGTCCATCATTCCCTAACAACAGTAGTCTTCTTCTAACAACAGTAGACCATCATGCCCTAACAACAGTAGTCCATCACGCCCTAACAACAGTAGTCTTCTTCTAACAACAGTAGACCATCATGCCCTAACAACAGTAGACCATCACACCCTAACAACAGTAGTCTTCTGGTCCTTCTGTAGCTCAGTTGGTAGAGCATGGCGCTTGTAACGCCAGGGTAGTGGGTTCGATCCCCGGGACCACCCATACGTAGAATGTATGCACACATGACTGTAAGTCGCTTTGGATAAAAGCGTCTGCTAAATGGCATATATTATTATTATTATTATTATTCTAACAACAGTAGTCCATCATGCCCTAACAACAGTAGACCATCATGCCCTAACAACAGTAGACCATCATGCCCTAACAACAGTAGACCATCATTCCCTAACAACAGTAGTCTTCTTCTAACAACAGTAGTCCATCACACCCTAACAACAGTAGTCTTCTTCTAACAACAGTAGTCCATCATGCCCTAACAACAGTAGACCATCATGCCCTAACAACAGTAGACCATCATTCCCTAACAACAGTAGTCTTCTTCTAACAACAGTAGTCCATCATGCCCTAACAACAGTAGACCATCATGCCCTAACAACAGTAGACCATCATGCCCTAACAACAGTAGACCATCATGCCCTAACAACAGTAGACCATCATGCCCTAACAACAGTAGACCATCATGCCCTAACAACAGTAGACCATCATGCCCTAACAACAGTAGTCCATCATGACAAAACCGACCATACAAAGCCAACTGAAGTATCAATTCTGCCCCCCAAAATAAGATTTTTTTTGCTAAGCAGTTAAAGTTAGCTAGAGCTAGTCAGCTGTTCTACCTGTGCCAAAAATCTGTTATTTCACCTTCTATAGCTTGGCATCAATTTGTATTTATTTTTATTAATGGTGAGCTAACACATTTTCAGCACTTTAATTTCCATGACTGATCAAAACTCATGTTCTCATGGCTCTCTCGTGTCCCAAGGTACCAATCATGGTGAGCAATATGTTTGAAACATTGAAAAAAAAATCACATTGAGACACAGTACATCTAGAATAGTGATAAATCGTGATACATATAGAAGAGCAATACATATATCGTGATACTATTGTATTGTGAGGTTCTCCGGTAAAAGTTGCTAATATTGTATTGCGAGGTCCATGGCCATTCCCAATCCTAACTTGGACGAGGTGGCCAAATCAACCTTAAAAGTAGACACGTTACCCCTGGTGCTGTGACCTTCTTACTGTGGATAGTGATCACATGCATATTAAATCACATTCTAATCAAGAACTGAATGTGTACTCTGTAGGACCTACACTACATTCATATTACATTACATTCTAATCAAGAACTGAATGTGTACTCTGTAGGACCTACACTACATTCATATTACATTACATTCTAATCAAGAACTGCATGTGTACTCTGTAGGACCTACACTACATTCCCAATAGTATGTGGACACCTACTTGTCAAACATCTCATTTAAAAAAATAATGGCCATTAATATGGAGTTGGTCCCTCCTTTGCTGCTATAACCGCCTCCACTTTTCTGTGAAGGCTTTCCACTGGATGTTGGATCATTGCTGCGGGGGACTTGCTTCCATTCAGTCACAAGAGCATTAGTGAGGTTGGGCACTGATGTTGGGGGATTAAGGCCTGGCTTGCAGTCGGCGTTCCAATTCATCCCAAAGGTGTTCGATGGGGTTGAGGTCAGAGCTCTGTGCAGGCCAGTCAAGTACTGTGCGCAGGGGCATTGTCATGCTGAAACAGGAAACGGCCTTGTCTAGAATGTCATTGTATGCTTTAAGCGTTAAGATCTCCCTTCACTGGAACTAAGGGGCCTAGCCTGAACCATGAAAAACAGCCCCACACCATTATTCCTCCTCCACCAAACTTTACAGTTAGCACTATGCATTAGGGCAGGTAGGGTTGTCCTGGCATTCGCCAAACCCAGATTCTACAGTGGGACTGCCAGAAAGTGAAGCATGATTCATCCGGCTGGAGTGGTGTAAAGCTCACCAAGGCCTGGCATTGCACATGGTGATCTTAGGCTTGTGTGCGGCTGCTCAGCCATGGAAACCCATTTCATGAAGCTCCCGATTAACAGTTCTTGTGCTGACTTTGCTTCCAGATGTAGTTTGTAACTTGGTAGTGAGTGTTGAAACTGAGGACAGACCATTTTTACAGGCTTCAGCACTTCAGCGGTCCTGTCCTGTGAGCTTGTGTGGCCTACCACTACCAATTCTCAACTGAGCCACTCCGAGAAGTTTCCACTTCACAATAACAGCACTTACAGTTGACCGGGGGAAGCTCTAGCAGGGCAGAAATTTCACAAACTGACTTGTTGGAATGGTGGCATCCTATGACGGTGCCACTTTGAAAGTCACTCAGCTCTTCTGTAAGGCTGATGGAGATTGCAATGGAGATTGCAATGCTGTGTGCTCGATTTTATACACCTGTCAGCAACGCGTGTGGCTGAAATAGCTCAATCCACTCATTTGAAGGGGTGTCCACATACTGCTGTTATGTTCTCGATCCTATCTTTTTGTGTGTATTTTTCATAAAGAATTACAAAGCATTTAAAATGATATAAAATGCAAAACCGCTTGCATTTGCAGTCTTACCTTTACATCATTTGGAACAAGATATTCCAATTCTACCAGTGTATTTTGTGCAACTGTTTGGCTAGGTTATGAATTAGATTGGCATAGAAAGAAACTGTGAGGCATGCTGTATCTGTGTACTTAAAGACCAGAAAAGGCCTTGTACTGAGAGGACTTAACAAAAGTCTTGTGATGGAAAATCAAGATGGCGGGCTGGTGGTGATGTGATGCGGTTAAGGTTTACCTTAAAGCCAGGGCGTCCTGAGGAGGTTTTGAAGCCTCTCAGTTTTCCGCTACTGTGCTGGGCCCCTGTGGCGGGGGGGGATTTAGCAGTCAGTGTCTGTCTCCTGGCTACTCCCATCCAGGCATCAGCTTTGACAGATCCCCTTAGCACGGTTGTGTCCCAAATGGCACTCTATTCCCTATTTAGTGCACTACTCTTGACCAGAGCCCTATAGGGAATATGGTGCCATTTGGGACGTAGAGTCAGTGTCTAACCTCCATACGACTCCAAGGTCAGCCTTCTGAAGAGAGGAGGGATTACGGCTAGTTGTGACACTGACACACTTTTGTATTTTTCTCAGAATATTGTATTCGAGTAGAAGAAAATGACATGAAACGGAAAGTCAAAATGAAAGTAAAATCTATAGCTAAATGCAAGCATTGCTATTTGCTACAATGTCAGACGTGGATCAATCTCTCCAACTATAACCACTCAATGATATACTGCTGACCTATTAAGGCAATCACAAAGACAACATCATTTAAAAGATGCACTGCAGCCTCCCTAGCAACTCATTTAAAAGATACATTGCATCCTCCCTAGCAACTCATTTAAAAGATGCACTGCAGCCTCCCTAGCAACTCATTTAAAAGATGCACGGCAGCCTCCCTAGCAACTCATTTAAAAGATGCACGGCAGCCTCCCTAGCAACTCATTTAAAAGATACACTGCAGCCTCCCTAGCAACTCATTTAAAAGATGCACGGCAGCCTCCCTAGCAACTCATTTAAAATATGCACTGCAGCCTCCCTAGCAACTCATTTAAAAGATGCACTGCAGCCTCCCTAGCAACTCATTTAAAAGATGCACGGCATCCTCCCTAGCAACTCATTTAAAAGATGCACGGCATCCTCCCTAGCAACTCATTTAAAAGATGCACGGCAGCCTTCCTAGCAACTCATTTAAAAGATGCACGGCAGCATCCCTAGCAACTCATTTAGACGATGCACGGCAGCCTCCCTAGCAACTCATTTAAAAGATGCACTGCAGCCTCCCTAGCAACTCATTTAGACGATGCATGGCAGCCTCCCTAGCAACTCATTTAAAATATGCACTGCAGCCTCCCTAGCAACTCATTTAAAAGATACACTGCAGCCTCCCTAGCAACTCATTTAAAACATGCACTGCAGCCTCCCTAGCAACTCATTTAAAATATACACTGCAGCCTCCCTAGCAACTCATTTAAAATATGCACTGCAGCCTCCTTAGCAACTCATTTAAAATATGCACTGCAGCCTCCCTAGCAACTCATTTAAAAGATACACTGCAGCCTCCCTAGCAACTCATTTAAAATATGCACTGCGGCCTCTCTAGCAACTCATTTAAAATATGCACTGCAGCCTCCCTAGCAACTCATTAAAAATATGCACTGCAGCCTCTCTAGCAACTCATTTAAAATATGCACTGCAGCCTCCCTAGCAACTCATTTAAAACAGAGCTAGCTACATAGCCGTCTTTGTATCAAAGATAATTGTGTAGTCTAGAGCGATTTTCTAGGTTAGCTAGCCAGCTATTGTCGTTCTTTTAACGCAACGTAACGTAAACAACACTGCTAGCTAGCCAGCTAGCCCCCGAATAGCAGCACTGCAGAAACTATTACACTCAACGGAACGACTTGATTAGTGTAGTGTCAACAACGCAGCCACTGCCAGCTAGCCTACAAAGTCAACAACGCAGCCACTGCCAGCTAGCCTACTTCAGCAGTACTGTATCATTTTAATCATTTTAGTCAATAAGATTCTTGCTACGTAAGCTTAACTTTCTGAACATTCGAGACGTGTAGTCCACTTGTCATTCCAATCTCCTTTGCATTAGCGTAGCCTCTTCTGTAGCCTGTCAACTATGTGTCTGTCTATCCCTGTTCTCTCCTCTCTACACAGACCATACAAACGCTCCACACCGCGTGGCCGCGGCCACCCTACTCTGGTGGTCCCAGCGCGCATGACCCACGTGGAGTTCCAGGTCTCCGGTAGCCTCTGGAACTGCCGATCTGCGGCCAACAAGGCAGAGTTCATCTCAGCCTATGCCTCCCTCCAGTCCCTCGACATCTTGGCACTGACGGAAACATGGATCACCACAGACAACACTGCTACTCCTACTGCTCTCTCTTCGTCCGCCCACGTGTTCTCGCACACCCCGAGAGCTTCTGGTCAGCGGGGTGGTGGCACCGGGATCCTCATCTCTCCCAAGTGGTCATTCTCTCTTTCTCCCCTTACCCATCTGTCTATCGCCTCCTTTGAATTCCATGCTGTCACAGTTACCAGCCCTTTCAAGCTTAACATCCTTATCATTTATCGCCCTCCAGGTTCCCTCGGAGAGTTCATCAATGACCTTGATGCCTTGATAAGCTCCTTTCCTGAGGACGGCTCACCTCTCACAGTGCTGGGCGACTTTAACCTCCCCACGTCTACCTTTGACTCATTCCTCTCTGCCTCCTTCTTTCCACTCCTCTCCTCTTTTGACCTCACCCTCTCACCTTCCCCCCCTACTCACAAGGCAGGCAATACGCTCGACCTCATCTTTACTAGATGCTGTTCTTCCACTAACCTCATTGCAACTCCCCTCCAAGTCTCCGACCACTACCTTGTATCCTTTTCCCTCTCGCTCTCATCCAACACCTCCCACACTGCCCCTACTCGGATGGTATCGCGCCGTCCCAACCTTCGCTCTCTTTCCCCCGCTACTCTCTCCTCTTCTATCCTATCATCTCTTCCCTCTGCTCAAACCTTCTCCAACCTATCTCCTGATTCTGCCTCCTCAACCCTCCTCTCCTCCCTTTCTGCATCCTTTGACTCTCTATGACCCCTATCCTCCAGGCCGGCTCGGTCCTCCCCTCCCGCCCCGTGGCTCGACGACTCATTGCGAGCTCACAGAACAGGGCTCCGGGCAGCCGAGCGGAAATGGAGGAAAACTCGCCTCCCTGCGGACCTGGCATCCTTTCACTCCCTCCTCTCTACATTTTCCTCCTCTGTCTCTGCTGCTAAAGCCATTTTCTACCACTCTAAATTCCAAGCATCTGCCTCTAACCCTAGGAAGCTCTTTGCCACCTTCTCCTCCCTCCTGAATCCTCCCCCTCCTCCCCTCTGCAGATGACTTCGTCAACCATTTTGAAAAGAAGGTCGACGACATCCGATCCTCGTTTGCTAAGTCAAACGGCACCGCTGGTTCTTCTCACACTGCCCTACCCTGTGCTCTGACCTCTTTCTCCCCTCTCTCTCCAGATGAAATCTCGCGTCTTGTGACGGCCGGCCGCCCAACAACCTGCCCGCTTGACCCTATCCCCTCCTCTCTTCTCCAGACCATTTCCGGAGACCTTCTCCCTTACCTCACCTCGCTCATCAACTCATCCCTGACCGCTGGCTACGTCCCTTCCGTCTTCAAGAGAGCGAGAGTTGCACCCCTTCTGAAAAAACCTACACTCGATCCCTCCGATGTCAACAACTACAGACCAGTATCCCTTCTTTCTTTTCTCTCCAAAACTCTTGAACGTGCCGTCCTTGGCCAGCTCTCCCGCTATCTCTCTCTGAATGACCTTCTTGATCCAAATCAGTCAGGTTTCAAGACTAGTCATTCAACTGAGACTGCTCTTCTCTGTATCACGGAGGCGCTCCACACTGCTAAAGCTAACTCTCTCTCCTCTGCTCTCATCCTTCTAGACCTATCGGCTGCCTTCAATACTGTGAACCATCAGATCCTCCTCTCCACCCTCTCCGAGTTGGGCATCTCCGGCGCGGCCCACGCTTGGATTGCGTCCTACCTGACAGGTCGCTCCTACCAGGTGGCATGGCGAGAATCTGTCTCCTCACCAGGCGCTCTCACCACTGGTGTCCCCCAGGGCTCTGTTCTAGGCCCTCTCCTATTCTCGCTATACACCAAGTCACTTGGCTCTGTCATAACCTCACATGGTCTCTCCTATCATTGCTATGCAGACGACACACAATTAATCCAATTTGTAAGTCGCTCTGGATAAGAGCGTCTGCTAAATGACTTAAATGTAAATGTAAATGTAATCTTCTCCTTTCCCCCTTCTGATGACCAGGTGGCGAATCGCATCTCTGCATGTCTGGCAGACATATCAGTGTGGATGACGGATCACCACCTCAAGCTGAACCTCGGCAAGACGGAGCTGCTCTTCCTCCCGGGGAAGGACTGCCCGTTCCATGATCTCGCCATCACGGTTGACAACTCCATTGTGTCCTCCTCCCAGAGCGCTAAGAACCTTGGCGTGATCCTGGACAACCCCCTGTCGTTCTCAACTAACATCAAGGCGGTGGCCCGTTCCTGTAGGTTCATGCTCTACAACATCCGCAGAGTACGACCCTGCCTCACACAGGAAGCAGTGCAGGTCCTAATCCAGGCACTTGTCATCTCCCGTCTGGATTACTGCAACTCGCTGTTGGCTGGGCTCCCTGCCTGTGCCATTAAACACCTACAACTCATCCAGATTGCCGCAGCCTGTCTGGTGTTCAACCTTCCCAAGTTCTCTCACGTCACCCCGCTCCTTCGCTCTCTCCACTGGCTTCCAGTTGAAGCTTGCATCCGCTACAAGACCATGGTGCTTGCCTACGGAGCTGTGAGGGGAACGGCACCTCAGTACCTCCAGGCTCTGATCAGGCCCTACACCCAAACAAGGGCACTGCGTTCATCCACCTCTGGCCTGCTCACCTCCCTACTACTGAGGAAGTACAGTTCCCCGCTCAGCCCAGTCAAAACTGTTCGCTGCTCTGGCCCCCCCAATGGTGGAACAAACTCCCTCACGACGCCAGGACAGCGGAGTCAATCATCACCTTCCGGAGACACCTGAAACCCCACCTCTTTAAGGAATACCTAGGATAGGATAAGTAATCCTTCTCACCCCCCCCCCCTTTAAGATTTAGATGCACTATTGTAAAGTGACTGTTCTACTGGATGTCATAAGGTGAATGCACCAATTTGTAAGTCGCTCTGGATAAGAGCGTCTGCTAAATGACTTAAATGTAAATGTAAATGTAAGATGCACGGCAGCCTCCCTAGCAACTCATTTAAAAGATACACTGCAGCCTCCCTCGCAACTCATTTAAAATATGCACTGCAGCCTCCCTAGCAACTCATTTAAAAGATACACTGCAGCCTCCCTAGCAACTCATATATCACCTGCTTTACTTAAAGCTGCAATAATTCAATTTTTGGGCAACCCGGCCAAATTCACATAGAAATATGTGATATCTGATACTTCTCATTGAAAACAAGTCTAATAAGCAGTATATATATGCTACGTGCATTATTTATATGCTTCTATGCGTTCTGTAACTTTGTTTTTTTGCGGGGGGGGGGGGGGGGTTCTGCATGGTGCGATTCCTGCATAGTGCAGCTTTAACAAAAGGCACATCTCAATAGGTGGTCCAGGTATCATGACATAGCACAAGTGTGTGTACTTTAGTGTATTTCCACTTGAAATATTGTTTTTCAACCAGAAAAGTGCAAAAAATATATATATATTTTTTTAAATAGCTGGAGTGTGTCTTTAAGTTGGAATTCAGTTGCGTTGGTCGGGAATTGAAACCCGGGTCACTGCTACTGCGGGTTCGCGTGGGATCAAACCGCGTCTCAAAAATCAGCAGAAAAGGTGAAAATAAGGTCACCAAAATGTCTGTTTTCGGCTATACATGCTGAACACCATACCACCAACGCATGAGATCTGACGAGAATGTTCCCAGTTGAATGTGTGCAGAGGTTGTCTCCGCAATAGTAATTCGCATAGTCTTAGTATCATGAGATTCCATAAAAACACATTCCGATATTAGGAGAATTTACGCAGCAGATTAGGATAATTAACATAGCAGGTTAGGAGAATTAGGTTAAAATCAGGAAAAGGGCTATGAAAAGCCAACTGACATTTACTCCTGAGGTGCTGACCCGTTGCACCCTCTACAACCACTGTGATTATTATTATTTTACCATGCTGGTCATCTATGAACGTTTGAACATCTTGGCCATGTACTGTTGTAATCTCCACCCAGCACAGCCACTGGCCACCCCTCAGAGCCTGGTTCCTAACTAGGTTTTTTCCTAGGTTCTTGCCTTTCTGGGGAGTTTTTCCTAGCCACAGTGCTTCAAAAATCGACATTGCTTGCAGTTTGGGGTTTTAGGCTGGGTTTCTGACATCGGCTGATGTAAAATGGGATTTATAAATACATTGATTGATTGATTATGGAAAATGCTCTCCTAATCTGCTACAAATAAGTCACTTCCGGTTGCAGCTGTATCAAAGTGGCGTGTTTTTAGGGAGTCCCTTAGCATAATAGCTAGCTAAATAGTATGATCTCTTCAAAAATGTTGATTTTCAATGTACCGTTGAGCTTCAAAATGTTGGGCTCGTCCGGGATTTGAACCCGGGACCTCTCGCACCCAAAGCGAGAATCATACCCCTAGACCAACGAGCCAATAGAACCTCAGTAGGCTAAAAAGGTCAATAACACATTACAACCAGATACTTAGAGCAAATTCAAGATGGACAACTGCCTGTCATTTTTAACGGAAGCAAATTACTCCTCGTGGGCAGATTTGCACATTTCCGTTAGGGAACGCCTACTCTGTGAAGTGGGCGTGTGCAATTACTCAAATCGCCCTCTCTTAACAACGCAGGTTCATTCAGTTCCTTACAGATTTTAGTTTTGGAAACAGAAAACTGTATTGACATGTATGAAATATTTCATCGATGAGAAAATTTGCCAAAAAGTCGGCCAAAATCCATCTCGCTCCATTTTCTCCCACTGCCGGTCACTGGGCTTCCTCTCACCACCATATTTGGTAGTGAGTAGAAACAACAACCGGATGCTTCACATTTATACATTCGGTGAAATATCTGTGTTTTGTTACATTATATAATTAATTACATAACATTTGGCTTTATTCTCTGCTGGCTTTGAAGTGACCGAGTTGTGCTTTTTAATTATATTTATAGCTACTTGCTTTTAGTAGCCTCTGTCACAGGTTTTCGTCGCGTATATTTGTTTCAACGTGAAATGGGGCCGAGGCTATCTTGATAACTAGCTATCAAGATAAGATGAATGCGTTGTGCTTCACGGCTCTCTGGTGGCAACATGCAGTTGCATTCGCTAGTAAGTTGTCTTTGGCTACATGCATTACAGTATAAGAACAGTTTTTTACTCTTTAGTGAGCGAATAACTAACACTTGGCTGGCTCGTTATCAACTCCGGCTTCTGAAATATTCACTCCGGGGTTACACTACAATTAATATAACATTATTATTACGATGATGATATACCATGTGTTACACATTCACCTACCATTTCATGTCTGTGACTCCAGGCAGACAGTTTTACTTCTGTCAGCTTCCGGTGCAGGAAGTTTTAAGTACGCTGGACGTTCACCTCATATCAAATTGTATTGATCACATCCGCCGAATACAGCAATCCAATCACTTCAATGCTGGTAACAGGAAACGGCCTTCCTAAAACTGTTGCCACAAAGTTGGAAGCACAGAATCATCTATGTAATTGTATGCTGTAGCATTAAGATTTATCTTCACTGGAACTAAGGGGCATAGCTCGAACCATGAAAAACAGCCCCAGACCGTTATTCCTCCTCCGCCAAACTTAACACTATGCATTAGCGCAGTTAGTGATCTCCTGGCATCCGCCAAAGATTCTTCCGTCGGACAGCCAGATGGTAAAGTGTGATTCATCACTCCAGAGAACGTGTTTCCACTGCTCCAGAGTCCAATGGCAGCGAGCTTCACAACACTCCAGCCAAGGCTTGGTATTGCACATGGTGATCTTAAGCTTGTGCGTGGCTGCTCGGCCATGGAAACCCATTTCATGAAGCTCTTGGCGAACATTTATTTTGCTGACATGGCTTCCAGAGGTAGTTTGGAACTCGGTAGTGTGTTGCAGAGTACAGATGATTTTTACACACTACCAGTTTCAGCACTCAGCGGTCCTGTCCTGTGAGCTTGTGTGGCCTACCACTACCAATTCTCAGCTGAGCCGCTCCTAGAAGTTTCCACTTCACAATAACAGCACTTACAGTTGAGCAGGACAGATATTTGATGAACTGCCTTGTCGGAAAGGTGGCATCCTATGACGGTGCCACGTTGAACGCCACTGATCTCATCAGTACAGCCCCTTCTACTGCCAATGTTTCTATGGAGAATGCATGCTCGATTTTATACACCTGTCAGCAGATGGGTGTAGCTGAAAGACAAATCCACTTATTTCAAGAGGTGTCCGTATTTTTGGCCATGTAGTCTGTTTTCCACCAAGCTATCTTAAGATCTGGAGAAGAGCATCTGCTAAATGAAAACAAAACGCATTTTAAGTGTATAGTACTCATACCCATAGCCTACTCTTATCTAGCTAGGAGTTTGTATTCCTTACAGAACACAAGCCATCGATGAAGCACCTCCATCCCTTTCAGGTCTTGAGCCCTCTACTCCAGGCGTTGCCATGTCAGACCCTCTGCCTTAATCTCTTGCTCTCTCTCGCTCTCCCCATGTGAGTTTCCTGCTCTGGTGCACTTTAAATGCAGCTCAAAACAAGTACAATTACCAGTAGTAGTCCTCATCTTGCAACTGGGGGGGGGGGGGGGGGGGGTCAGGTTCTCATGCAGCCTAAACTCTACATGTTCAACTCAACAAAAAAGAAATACCATTTTCAATTTTTATTGACTTTTTGGACAATTTCATTTCCAGTGTCATCCATATTTGTTTCACTTCTTGTAATGGTTTTTGCATAATCTTTCATATAAGGCTAGAATGATATAGACCAGGATTAGACAATGATGTCATATCTTTCAGGAAGTGTGCATCACCGTGGGGAAGAAAAAAAAAATTAACCACCCACTGCCATGAACTGAATGAGACGATTGAACATTTATCCACAGCATTGTACTGTACACCTGATCTCCTCGGGACTGTGACATCACCTCTGGGGTCTGGTTTATATCACTCTAGAGCTAAGGCTGATAAGAGGGCCATTGCTATGGTTACAGAACAATCTGCATAGCAACTGGAAGACAAAAAGGGACTGGACACTGACCCCCGGGTAGGTAGCTGGATGAGTAACATCACTAGACAGAAGACAGTTCATTGGCACAGAATGGTCTGCTCTTTTGCTTCCAAAAGCCATGAGTAGAGAGTTAAAAACTTCATTTTCAAAATGTCAAAAAAAAAGAAGTATGGAACAAGTATGGTACTTTAACAGTTAGTGTGTAGGGTATTAACTTCTGGAGCTCTAGTGTTGCAGTAGGATGATTACAGTACAATCTCCAAAAGCATCTGGCAGTTTGAGAGAGAGTGTGTGAAATAGTATATCTGTAGTGAATCACCCCTCCAAAAGCAAAAAAAAAAAAAAAGTTCAACAAATTAATAAGGCTGCATGATTACAACACATCACTACCTTGCCATACACCTCACAAACACAGTAACAAGCAGACAGGATGAAAGACTGGAGGACAGAACCACTCAGATGCAGCAATAAGACTGAGACCTGAATGAGATGACGTACACAGTTCCACGAGGAGAGTAGTTGAAAACAGACAGCTGGCCACCACGGTGGTCAAAGCTTCTTCAAATCAAAAGCTGAAAATGGACAGACGTGTTTTAAAATGTCCCCAGAGGTAAGTCAACTCCCTCCCTCCCCCCCAGCCCCACACACCCTGCAAAGGCAACTAAGGGGCAGCTCAGTAAACCTAAGAAGCGTTGCTTGGGTTCCCTTAACAGCGTTGGATTTGGTACCACATTTCCAATCATTATGAAATGTCAAGTCTCAGAAAACACTGAACGTCTACCTGAATATAGACATAGCCCAACAACCCAGCAATGTTTCTTATAATAAGTATAATTTGTTTTGTTTTTGTTACAGAAAGACCCATTACTGAATGCAAGAAGACACAAAGCTTAAGTTACAGGTCCAAATACAGTTTGGTTGAAAGCATTTCAGACTACACCGTAAAATCTACAAAAAGGCAAACCAAGTTATGTAGACAGAAGAGAGAAGCATGAAACATTTCCAGGACTGCAGAGACTTCTGTGGGGGAGGGGGGGTCAGCGGTCAGTCCAGGTCCATAGGGTTGGGGCAGGCGATGGAGGGGAAGATTGTGTCGTCAGGTGGAGGTGAGGGCCGTCTTTGTCTCCTTCGTAGCAGCACAGCTCTGCTCAGAAGCGCTTGGGTCCCCAGGGAGAAGCCTTGTTGGTGGCCGCCACAGGAGCCCCAAAGCTGGGGAAGTCCTCTGAACTGCTCATGTCTGGGGCCTGGAGAGAGAAAGAGACAGAGCGAGAGCAAAAACAAGTACATGTCAGTCATCGAATGACTGCATTCCAAAACAATGAGAAAAATTATTTTATAATAAGGACAATACACAAATGTAGCCTGGATCCCAGATCTGTGCTAAATACAATGACCACAGGAAAAAGTATGGCAAGACAGTACAAACAGATACGGGACCAGGCTAGCACAAACAAAAATGGCCAGATTTGTCAGAGAAAAATAAAAGATTCATCACCTCTCTCACCTTCTCACTGCCAGTTTGCCACGGTGCCTCCCTCACCACGAAGCCTTTGGAGGAGCCTCGCTCTCGTCCTCCCTCATCCATCGAGGACGCACCGCGGTCACCAGTCGGCTTCATGTACGTCATCTTAGATTCATTCTCATTCACGTCAGCCATCTGAAAACAGGTTTGATTTTTAAAACGCTTGAAGGTACTCAAAGGGAATCAGAAAGTGTGTTCAGTCAAATGAAGAACCAAATATTACCTTGGGGGGGGGTCTAGGTAATAATAATAAATGCCATTTAGCAGACGCTTTTATCCAAAGCGACTTACAGTCATGTGTGCATACATTCTACGTATGGGTGGTCCCGGGGATCGAACCCACTATCCTGGCGTTACAAGCGCCATGCTCTACCAACTGAGCTACAGAAGGACCAGGTAAATGCTTTGTCAATGATACAGGTCAATCAATAAACTGACCAATAAAAACATTGACCAGACAGAAGAAAGTGGTAAATACATCGGAGGATACGGAGAGCCGTGGTGGACACCAAGGGCCAAGAGGATTAAGTCAAATGGAGGATGCCCAAAATGGCTTTCAAAGCTCAGGGTGAAGTTTCCCCTATGTACAGATCAAGAATCAGCTTCCCTTCCTGAAATCCTAACCTTACCCATTAGTGTGTGGGGATCAGCATTTAGGGGTGCACCACTTTGATAAGAGTACTCACATATTCCTCTTCCAGGTTGAGGAGGTGGTCGATGGCTTCGTCCACCAGCTCAGGACGACCAGTAACAAACACCTGATTGGGGTCAGCAGCTCCGGGCTGGGGGAATCTCAGATCCACCTAAAAAACAGGAAGAAAAACTGATCATGTTATCTGGCCATTTAAAGTGGAGGTCCTATGTGATGTTCCACCAGAAACAAAAATAGCATTTTTTACATAACTATAAATACATTTACATATATATAAATACATTTACATATATATACTGTATTTAATATTAATGTATTTGTGTATATGTAAATGTATATATAAATGTATTTACATATACATAAATACATTTACAGTATATATATGTAAATTTATGTATTTAATATTAATGTATATAATGTATTTGTGTATATGTAAATGTATATATAAATACATTTACATATACACAAATACATTTACATATACACAAATACATATACACAAATACATATACACAAATACATATACATATACACGAATACATTTTACATACAAATACATTATATACATTAATATTATATACATTATATACATTAATATTACATATATATATTTTTTTTATTGATAAATTCTTGTCTTCTGTCCATTTCAAATGAAGCCAAAGAGGGGGTATTTTTATATGAATACTGAACGTACAGACCGAACGTACAGACCGAACGTACAGACCGAACGTACAGACCGAACGTACAGACCGAACGTACAGACCGAACGTACAGACCGAACGTACAGACCGAACGTACAGACCGAACGTACAGACCGAACGTACAGACCGAACGTACAGACCGAACACGTTGAATGGATTCCCAGAATCCAAAGGGACAAGGCAAGACTATCCTGTAAGATCTGTTCTCACAACCTTACCCAAGACAGACGAGCTTGCCCTGGACTAAAATCCTATTTCAATTGACAATGTTCATGGAGTATGCGTTTGAGTCCAAGACTGGGCTCTAGTTATCAGGGAAACTAGCCCACTGATAAAGCTCCCCCCTCACCTTGAACTCATCCATGATCTTGCGGATGCCCTTGCCACGGGCCCCGATGATACGGGCGTGGACGCGGGCGTCCAGGGTGATATCCTCGGAGATCATCTCCTCCAGCTCGTCCACGATGGCCTGGATGGCATCCCTGGCAGCTGTAGCCTTGTGCTCATACCCCGTGATGGTGATCTGGTCCTGGCAGGGGGGGTGTATACATGTCAGGACTATAGAAATTACATGAGGAAAACATCAAATTGAAGGCTCTCTCAATGAGCATTTCCTCAATTACTTGCATAAACACCCACCCCCCCTCAACCCCATTGGGAGAAGAACCAAGGCCAATCTCCTCTGACTTTCACCAACACTTTTTTTTTTTTTGCAAAGGACAAGTGTCTTGAGGACAGAAGACTTGACCACAGACTGTGTACCTGGTTGTCGTCGTTCTTGTCCGGGAACTGGATGTTGACGTCGTGTTCTGTGCGGATGTTGGTTATTATGGCCCCCTTACGGCCAATGATCTTGGGGTGATACTTAGGATCCACAGTGATGGTCAACTTGAAGCTCCTGAGGGACTGCAAAACGAATGACGAGTACAAAAACATCCCCAAGTCAGAACCACGTCACTCGTTCGCCTGGTCTTACAGCCGGTTTGGGGGCCCGAACGCCAGATGGCATAACAGTGACTCGGCAACAGACAGATACGACGCCAGACTTTGTAACTTGGGATTTGGACTTGCAGTCCAACACGTTTTAATACTGAATGGTTCTGAGATGTAGAAGAGCAACACTTACCCGATCCTCCTGCTCAGCAGTCAGCTCTTTAACGCGCTCCAGGAGACCCTCCTTAGCGCGGTCCAGGTGATTGGCCAAGCCAGTAATGGAGATTATGTCGGACTGCAGCTCAGGAGCAGGCACTTGAATATTAACCTGGCGGTGAAGGCATTAGTAAAAAAACGTATAATAATTTAAAAACATGTTGAATCAAACATCCAGACAGAAGACTGTATCCTGAATGAGTCCCATTTCAGCTACTCCACTAACAACAATTTTTTTTTTTTTTTTAAGTGACAATGAAACTACTCTTACGTACCTCAAACTCATCCATCATCTTACGAATTCCACTTCCTTTCTGGCCAATAATGTAACGGTGAAGCTCAAAAGAGACTTCCACTTCAGTGGTGACAGGGACCAAAGCCTGAGGAAGAAAGGTAGTGAAACAAGTTGAAATACACATTTAAAAAAATAATATAAAAAAAACACTGCTCTATACGAGTCACAACCTCCGTAAAGAGAGTTAACCGACAGTACACAGACAGACAATTTCAAAATGTTAAAGAAGAGGAGTGACCTTGAGTGCCCCCACAGCAGCCTCGCATCGCTCCTTGCGGCCAGAAAGCACGATGACGTCACACTTCTTCGGTGCAGTGGGATCCACAGGTGCTGCAGGTTCTTCAACCATCTCTCCGTTAGCCTCTCCATTCTCCTGCACTGCAGCCTCGGCCGGGGGAGCTGATTAGAGAGAATGAACCAGGCAGTTGGAAAAGCAGAAATCTGAAAGACTTGCTTCAAAACAACCTCAGAGAGACACATCTCTTAACAATCTAGGATCATTACATTTAGGTCATGTAGCAGGCGCTTTATCCAGAATGTCTTACACAGTGCATTCAACTAAACAAAGAAACTAAAGTAGATTAAAACCATACATCAGTTATTGCCTGTAAAATCTTGAGCGCTGATCTTAAACTAGTCAAAACTGATCCCATATCAGCACTCCTTTGCCTGTAAAGTCTTGAGCGCTGATCTTAAACTAGTCAAAACTGATCCTATATCAGCACTCCTTTGCCTGTAAAGTCTTGAGCGCTGATCTTAAACTAGTCAAAACTGATCCTATATCAGCACTCCTTTGCCTGTAAAGTCTTGAGCGCTGATCTTAAACTAGTCAAAACTGATCCTATATCAGCACTCCTTTGCCTGTAAAGTCTTGAGCGCTGATCTTAAACTAGTCAAAACTGATCCCATATCAGCACTCCTCGAACTCTGAATTACTGCCCCGAGAACAACAGGGTGCTGTACCCGGTGGGCCTCCTTTCCCCGGGCCGTCCACGCGCTCAGGGAATTTAATCTGCACGTTGTGGTCCCTGGTGATGCCCTGGATACGGGAACCTTTGGGTCCCATGATGGACCGGTGGAACTTCTGAGGAATCACACACTCCATGGTCACCTGGGCATCCTGGAGACAGAGGAGGAGGACCGTTAGCCAATCAGAGAGGACAGGCTAGTTATGACATGGGCATCATGCTACTGGGTGAACGAGACTAAAAGATTGATACATCCTTATGTCCCCGGGGACGAGTCTTTTGAGGCAGTCCCTTTTGAGGCAGTCCCACCTGAGACTCCCCCCCCCCCAGTGGGGTCACCAGTGTTCTATGTTAATAATAATAATATTATTATTATTATTGTTCTATGTTAAATCTAGTGTGACTGTGTTCCCATCAGGAGTGACACCAAAGACCTGTGGCGAACACAATCGACAACCTCTGCATCAAGACCGTTGCTTTCTGAGGTATCTATACACACACCACACACTGAACAAAATAATATATTAAAAACAATAGTTTTCCTTACGCACAAAAAGCTCCTCAAATTCTGTGCACTAATTTCTTAATATCCCTATTAGTGAACATGTCTCCTTTGCCAGGATAATCCATCCACCTGACAGGTGTGGCTCATCAAGAAGCTGATTAAACAGCATGATCATTACATAGGTGCACCTTGTGCTGGGGGACAATAGACCACTTTAAAAATGTGCAGTTTTTTAAAAATAAACACACAATGCCACAGATGTCAAGTTGAGGGCACGCCTTCAAACTAGTTTAGAGAAATTGGCAGTACGTCCAACAGGCCTCGCAAACGCAGACCACGTGTCTGGTGTCATGTGGGCGAGCGGTCTGTTAACAGAGTGTCCCATGGTGGCAGTGGGGTTATGGTATGTGCAGGCATAAGCCGCTGCCACCACCTCATGTTTCAGCATGATAATGCACGGCCCCAGTCTCAAAGGATCTGTACACAATTCCTGGAAGCTATAATTGTCCCAGTTCTTCCATGGCCTGCATCAGACATGTCCCCCCATTGAGCATGTTTGGGATGCTCTGGATCGACATGTACGACAGAGATTCCTGACAATATCCAGCAACTGTACAACCATCGAAGAGTGGAACATTTCCACAAACAGCCTGATGAAGGAGATGGTGGTCCCACCAGAAACTGACTGGTTCTGATCCACAACCCAACTTTATTTAAAGGTACAGTACATCTATGACCAACCTGATGCATATCTATTCCCAGTCATGTGAAATCGATTAGGTCCTAATAAATTTTATTTCATATCGGCCGATTTCCTTATATTGAACTGTAACTCTGAACAAAAATTTAAATACAACAATTTCAGTGTAAATGCCAGCTGAAAAGTACTAGTGGTCAGGTTTTGGCCCCAGTTAAAAGCAGGTCCACGGAGGCCATGGCCTTGAGAGAGACTGGAGCTGGGCCGTGGAAGTAGAGTCAAAAGGACAGCCCTTTTAGGTAAAACACTGAGGCAAGCCTCCAGTGGGAAAAACCGGACATAAATAAGTTAAAACCCTGTGAACTCACCAGGTCCTCAATGATCTCCAGCATGCGTTTCTTGGCTGCCTCCACGCAGTCTTTGGCTCCCTTCAGAGTGACCTTGTCACTGTTGGTACCGCTCCTGGGGAAGCTCACCATCACGCCGCCGTACTCATCAGCAATGTCCCTCAGCACCTGCCCACGGCGAGCCACAAAGTACCGGTGGTGCTTGGGGTCCACATTCATTACATCCTCCACCACGTTATCCTGAGGGATGACAAGCAAGCACGGGGTTTAATATTCAAAATGTGTCAAACAAAACACAGTGAGTGTATAATTTAAAGTTTGGGGTCAGTATCAAAATGACAGTTTCCTTACACTAAAAATGACAAAAAAAATACACAGGAGAATGATTCTGCTGAAAAACACAAGTACGTAACATCAATACAAAACAATGCTGTCAGGAGAATCTTTTGATAGGGGGAAAAAAAGGAGAAATTGACTAATCAAATCAACAAAATGTATTGATAATCTTAAAAAGGTCTTTACCAAGCTCTTGATGAGTTCCTCCAGTTCCTTCTGGGCCTCTCTGACGGCCTCCTCTGTCCCCACCACGGTGATCAGCTCCTGGTCCTCGTCGTCAAGTGTCGGGAAGATAATCCTGGCTCCAGTACTGTCACGTACTTTACGGATGTTACCACCTCCTTTACCGATCAGGAACTTATGGTACTCTGGCTTGGCCTTCAGCTCAGCCGTGTGACTCTTGGTTTGCTAAGGGAAAGAGAGAGAGAGGAAACATAATGGTGGAGCTGGTTAGTTCAGTTTACTTCTTTAAAAAAAAAAGTGTACATGGACTACTGACGACCAGGTTTGGGATTAGGGTGACCACGTCCCAGATTGTACCGGGACAGTCTCGCATTTTTGTCTCTTTATCCCCCCTACCAAACAATTATGTGCTGTGTTTTACCAAATTATTATTTTTTTTTTTAATTGTCGTCTCAGGTGTCGGTTTCAATTATAGGTGCAACTGTCCCAGAGTTCCTGTTAGAGGACTGATAATCATCATAAGGAAACACGAAGAGACCGGCAGTAGAGTGAGTGACGTAGTGTATAGTGGTTTATGGTCATCCAACCACTAACACAGTTAGGAAGGTTGTTCAGGAAGGGTCCAGTATTGAGTTGTGTTGAGGCGGTGCAGAGTTCTGACCCGTTGTCTGTGTCCAACTATAGAACCGACTATTGAGGGTTTGAGACTCCACAGCCTGTGATTGGCTGACCAGGTCAGCCAATCACAGGCATGGGAGTGTTCTAGAAGGGCCCTTGGCAACCCCCTAACAATGCCAGAGGTCCAAAACCAGGGGCTGGTAGCCTCTGCTGGGCTGGAGAGTTTCTATCTAAAGTTTGTGGCTGTGTGTCCCAGGGCCAGAGAGGGTTTTTAAACAAGGCCATATGTCCCGTACTTCATTCAGACATTCCAACCGGTGTCGTGTGCGGCCATGTTGTGCTTAAGACCAGATACATCTTAAGGAAGTGGTGCGGGTGAGGTTTAACACTGGTCCAATCGTCGTTGAGATCTGATATTCTGGGCAGCGCAAGATGACACGTAGACCAATGTCATATCGTCAACCAATCACATTTGTCAAATCCTCTCAGCTAAACTTTGAGGACCGCTAACTACTTACAAAAAGTGTGCTTCAAACGAATAACTACCATAGTAAGTAGGCCTAAGTAGCTGTAGCCTTATTAGACAAAGAGAAGGTAATTTCACCACACTTTGTAGCCTCTCAATGAGCATTAGTTGCTCATTCAACATACTTGCATCTCAACCCAGTTAAAAAATCCTACCAGTTTTACATTCCTTGAGACCAACCAGAATTATTACTGTGGCTAAATATTCCCAAATTTGTATAGAACAGCCAGTCTCATTTCTGCATCACTGAATTTTGCACTTCAAAATCATCCCATATTTGGGCATTTTAAAATGTGGTCACCCTAGTTGGGATGAATTCTATTTCAATTGCTTTTTAGTGAAGGAAAATTGGGACTTTCAGTTTACATCCTGAAACTGAACCCAACTCATGACAACCATAGCTAAAATGAACAAAGAAAAACTAACCTGGTCCTCAACCTACTGATAAGTAAAGCCTAAATAAGATAACAGGCTCAAACCTTATCCTGGGCCAGAGAGAGCAGCTGTTTCTTCGCCTTCTCCACCTCCTCAGCAGGGCCCCTGATGGTGACCGTGTCGATGCCGGAGCCCTCGATGGGGAAGTGGATATGGACGCCGCCACACTCTTCCATGATGGAACGGACGAAACGGCCCTTAGAGCCAATCAGGGAGTTGTGCAGCTTTGAGGGGATGGACACCTCCATCTCTGTAATGTTTGCCTGGGTGGGAGGGACAATCGCGACATATGTCGTTCATTGGGCACAGAACGGAAACATGGTTTCATAAGGAGAGAGAGAAATTAGAAACGTACGAACATTCTATCCTTATCGGCATTACCATAGAAGAAGAACACAGGCCATCTTAGAAGGCAATCATCCTGAGAAAAGCCAGTAAGTTACCAGTTCTTTCTGGATAGACAGGATACGGATTCTTGCGGCCTCACAGTTTTCCTTCTTGCCTGTGATGACTATCATCTCAGAGTTGCTGTTCTCGGCAGGCAGGTCAATCCGGGTGTTCGTTTCCTCACGAATCTGGAAATGTAAGGAATTACTTTGTCAGGTAATACCATTTCCTCCCCCCTTATTTTAAAAAAGAAATTGTAAAAGAACTGTCCCCCAAACGAAGTTTAAATTCATAATCCTATATTAAATGAGAATATACCTTCTTGATGTTGGCGCCACCTTTCCCAATAATGTTCTTGTGGAATTGTTTGAAGATGGGAACTGAGAGAAAGAAGCCATTCTCCACCTGAAAAATAAAAAGACAAATCAATCATAGTTAAAACAGCAAAGCAAGATGTTCAATACACGTAAGAGCCATCAAATCATACCGACTCAAAGTACTTCAACAGCATAATGTCTTGAAAGCCAAATGTACTTAACACAATTACACTAACCTCATGCAATATAAAAAAATATATATATATATTTTTTTTTTTAAAGTTAAAACCTAGAGAGTCGATCGTTGAGACGTTTTGTTTCATGGATCTACTACATACCATGTCAGCAACCATCTTCGCCATGAACTTGGAGCATTTCTCCACCTCATTTCTTGGACCACGCAACTGAACGATGTCACTCTTCGCTGCCGGGTCTGGGAAGTTGATGATGACCTGCAAAATCGACACATTACTACTTTATGTACAGCGTGGAAAATTTTAAATATATACCTTCTCATAAAATATATATTTTAAGTGCTCATCCTAACCAAAATGAACATAGTGGTTTCCTGTAACTATACAGCAAAATGTTATAGCTGTATAAACTGAAGCATTTTATAGCATTTACCAGAGCCATACATGTACAGCTAGTCTAAATATATGGATCTGGCACACATGATCGTCATGGCTTCTAAGGCTGTGTTTAAAAATCAGCCCGATTCTGAGCCCCCCCCACCCCCTAATTGGTCTTTTGAGCCATAAAATATATCTATATCTATATATCCTGCTCTTAATAATTGGGCCAAAGAGCAGAATTGTACTGCCTGTGTAAATACAGCCTTGCTGACTGAAGTCTTACTGAGCCACGGTCTACGGAGTCATCATCGGGTGTGTTGCCACGGCAACATGGTTTGTGACTCACCTCAGGGAACTTGTCACGAACGTCCTTAATCTTCTCCCCTTTTTGGCCAATGATGGCTCTGTGAAAACGCTGTTCAATGATCAGGTCCTTTGTACGCTCGTTCTCCTGCACGAGAGAGACGAAAAGGTTGAGGGACAACTCCCACGGGGACATTTATGGTGACGAGAGAGAGAGAGAGAGAGAGAGAGAGAGAGAGAATCGTGATACTCACCATGCGCGACGCTAGCTCAAGCAGCTCCTTACTGGCTTCCTGAACCCCCTGGGGATCTCCCTCGATGCGAATCAGGTGGCTCTTCTCGTTGTCAGGGGGGATACGCACAGACACCTTGTGCAGATCTTTGATGCGGTTTACTGAACAGGGCAGGAGAATAAAGTTACCCACCATTTAGTAATACGCTAAATAGCTTAAAATACATTTGTTTATCTTTGTATTTAACATTTACTCGCCCCAAAAAAAAAAACTATAAAAATATATTTAAACTATAACTTACTGTTGGCACCACCCTTCCCAATCAGGTGTCTGTGGAATCTGGGGTCCACACTAATCTCCAAATAATCCATGCGGCTCACCTAGAAGGGGAAAGGAAATACAATCATTCATTTGATGCCGTGTTTAACTACCAAGTCCTAAAACCAAGGAAACCAGTGTGGTTTACACAGTCTGTCGTTGGGACAATGAAACAAAACTAGGCCTAGACTCAGATTAAGTCTAACTCTTTAACTACAAAGCTAAAGCTCAAGGGATACTCTCCATTGAATGCGCTTTAGCCCAGTAATCTAATAGGCATAATCTGGGTTTTGGTAAACGGATGTCTGCTTGGAGCGGTCGAGGCTAGCCCGGTCGAGGATAGCCCGGCCCGTCTGTAATTCGGACGGTCTTTACCAGGTCAGTGACGATGGCTTCCATCTGACTCTGCACCATCTGCATGTCTTTGGTGGGGCCTTCCAGGGTGATCTTATCCTCGCCCTCAGTGAACTCAATGTGCACCTGCAATACACAGAGAAAACACCAAGTCAGACAGTGAGCTGCATCCCCCTCTGGAACACACGCGCCACACACACACACAAACCTTGGGCATTTGCTGGGTAATCTTGGCCAGGTTCTGCCCCTTCTTGCCGATGATGAATCGATGAAGCCAGGAAGGAGCTTCGACTGAGGATACAGTATAGCTGTTGGCCTGGGAAACACACAAACAGGGTCACGTTTAGAAACCGAGAATCCATTGAGGTCATGGGACATCCTCTTGGACCAGAGGCCCTGAAAAGGTGCTATATGGTTTTCACATTAGTCATTTAGCCTTATATTTTATTTTAATTTTATTTATAGGAGAGCTACTTACAAATCAGTACATTCAACTAAAGTAAAAAAATTCACATTGCAAGTAAAACCTTTTAAAAAATATATTGCATCTACCTTGGACTAAACGTCAGTGAATGCCAGGCCCAGCCAGGCCGTGTGAAAGGTGCTGCGTATAGGGGTAATGTATATCTACCATGGCCCCAACTTCAGTGAGGCCTGTATAGTACGTACTGTGTAGTAGTAGTGTGTGTTGCAATGTGTAACACATCTACCTTTGCGTAAACTTCAGTGAGAGCCTGACCCAGCCGGTCTGGCTCCCCGCGCAGGATGACTGTCTCAGAGTTGCTGTCTGGGGGTGGGATCTCGACCGAGACGCCAGTTTTCTCCAGGATCTCCTGCAGGGTGTTTCCCTTGGGGCCGATCACGTACTTGTGCTGAGATTTCTTCACCTCTACCGCGATGGTGGTGGCATTTTTCTGCTGGGAGAAAGGGGTGAAAAAAAAAAAAACTGGAAATTAGTGTGAAGATCAAAGCGTAACTTGGTGCATTTGACTGTTACAAATATAACATTTTGAATATGTATTGATCCCAAGTCGAATAAAATGTCAAGACGGAAAAGGAAGAGACAGTCGTGCCACTGACACTAGTAGGATCCTTCACAAGACCTCAGATTACCGAGACAACTGAAGCCACTTCCTGGTGCCCTGGGGCTACATGACATCATTTCATACATGTTAAACTCAATCATTCCTGTTTAGCACAATTTTAGCTAAGAGGACATAACGGTTGAAGTCTGAAGTTTACATACACCTTAGCCAAATACATTTAAACTGTGTTTCACAATTCCTGACATTTAATCCTAGTAAAAATTCCGTCTTAAGGATCACCACTTTATTTTAAGAATGTGAAATGTCAGAATAGAGAATAATTTATTTCAGCTTTTATTTATTTCATCACATTGCGTCATGCACAAAGTAGATGCCCTCACCAACTTACCAAAACTATAGTTTGTTAACAAGACGTGTGTGGAGTGGTTGAAAAACGAGCTAATGACTCCAACCTAAGTGTATATAAACTGAATTCAACTGCAGCTATACCTTCCCCTCCAATCACCTTCATAGCAATTGTAATATTTGTCATGAAGCAGGTTCAAAGAGACCATAACATTTCATATTAAAATGCTGTTAAAGAGGACAGAGCATAGACCTACACACCTTCCCCTCGTAAATCTTCTTGATCATAGCCACAGCAAGGGCCACCTGCTCTTTCTCCCCAGTAATGACGATCTCCGTCTTATTGACGCTGGGTGGGGGGACGTTGATGCGGGCTCCTGTCTCCTGCATCATATCTGCCACCAGCTTGTTGTAGGCACCAGTGATGAAAGGGTGGAACACCTTGTCAATGTTCACCCTCTCCACAGCACGCTTGTCCTGGAGGGGGGGGGGGACAGAGAGTAGACAGTCGTCAATTAGGTTGTCCAACACGTCGGACTGATATAACATTTCACAAACTGAACTGGCTCGCTTCCAAACCGTGTTCACGGCAGTGTAATAACAGCGAGGCTAGCGTTAGTGCTATAGGGGCATGTTCATTAAGTGGGGTGGTTAACTTCAATGGCAGAAATTATAAAAAGATACCTTTTTTTTTTATCTAAAACTAACAGCCTGAAGTAGAAAAATGTTGTGCCGCAAAGGATTCCATGGCGAGTTAAAGAGGTCATTATGGGATAGTTAACTTAGCGAGCGGAGAGTAGTTCTGAACGATGACACTAGAGCGATTCACTAGGTAACTGATACGACACCAGGTTGGCTACCTGCTCGGCAGAGATGAGCAGAATCTCGTGCTTGGCCTTCTCCAGGCCCTCCTTGGTGCCAGAGATCTTGATATGGTTGCTGGGGTCATCTGGTCTTGGAATCTGGATCTTGGTGGCAGTCTTGAGCTCCAACTCCTGCAGCTTCTCCCCGTTCTTGCCGATGACAAAGCGATGGTGTTCTTTGGGGATTGCCACAGTAGCTGAAGCCTGGTGTAAAACAAATATATATATATTTTAAAAGCAAAATTAAGGAAAATAGGTTTATAAACCTAAGTTAATATTACCACAAAGGTAAATAAATAAAAGTAACCGTGTATGAATTCATATTGAAATGGGATGACTCGTTTCATTTTTATTCATTTAGCCATGACAGTCCACTCAGTAAGAATTGACACCCCCCCCAGGGAGTCATGAGGTGGGGGCCTCAAAACCACACACTAATAGTAGAACAATTGGGAAATCACAAAGGATCAGTCTAAACGCATCTCTGATATATACGCTGTAACCTACACTGTTATAATGAATACAACAGCCAAATAAGGGCTAAACATGAACTCAACCCAGCTACACTGACCTGAGTCTGCAGTCGGGACACCAGCTACACTGACCTGAGTCTGCAGTCGGGACACCAGCTACACTGACCTGAGTCTGCAGTCGGGACACCAGCTACACTGACCTGAGTCTGCAGTCGGGACACCAGCTACACTGACCTGAGTCTGCAGTCGGGACACCAGCTACACTGACCTGAGTCTGCAGTCGGGACACCAGCTACACTGACCTGAGACTGCAGTCGGGACACCAGCTACACTGACCTGAGACTGCAGTCGGGACACCAGCTACACTGACCTGAGTCTGCAGTCGGGACACCAGCTACACTGACCTGAGTCTGCAGTCGGGACACCAGCTACACTGACCTGAGTCTGCAGTCGGGACACCAGCTACACTGACCTGAGTCTGCAGTCGGGACACCAGCTACACTGACCTGAGTCTGCAGTCGGGACACCAGCTACACTGACCTGAGACTGCAGTCGGGACACCAGCTACACTGACCTGAGTCTGCAGTCGGGACACCAGCTACACTGACCTGAGTCTGCAGTCGGGACACAATCTCCTTGCGGGCTTTCATCACTGCGTCCAGTTTCCCAGACACCATGATGGACAGGCCCTGGTCTTTAGCCATGGAGAGTTCCAGGTGGGCTCCAGTCTTATGCATGATGTCCACACAGACCTTCGCCTGATCTCCTTCACCGAACTGGTTGATGTCCTTGTACTTGCGCTCTTCCAGAGGAACGTGGAAAACCTATAGCGAGAGTCATAAGTTAGCAGAGAGCAAACATCACATGTTTGAATAGACTTGTTTTAAAGGTCTACACACCCAGGTTTACCAAAGGCAGAAGGAAGAGTTATTTGCTACAACAAACATGGCGTCGTGTCCCAACTGGTATCCCTATTCCCTACATAGTGCACTACTTTAGACCACAGCTCTATGGGCTCTGGTCAATAGTAGTGCACTATATGGAATTAGGGATACCATTTGCTACAGCGACAGTTTCTTACTCCTCTGATGGAACGAAGTATTGCGCAAACGCTGCAGCTACCTGGGCGACGACAGAGGGCCGCAGCTACCTGGGCGACGACAGAGGGCCGCAGCTACCTGGGCGACGACAGAGGGCCGCAGCTACCTGGGCGACGACAGAGGGCCGCAGCTACCTGGGCGACGACAGAGGGCCGCAGCTACCTGGGCGACGACAGCAGCTACCTGGGCGACGACAGAGGGCCGCAGCTACCTGGGCGACGACAGAGGGCCGCAGCTACCTGGGCGACGACAGAGGGCCGCAGCTACCTGGGCGACGACAGAGGGCCGCAGCTACCTGGGCGACGACAGAGGGCCGCAGCTACCTGGGCGACGACAGAGGGGCGCAGCTACCTGGGCGACGACAGAGGGGCGCAGCTACCTGGGCGACGACAGAGGGGCGCAGCTACCTGGGCGACGACAGAGGGGCGCAGCTACCTGGGCGACGACAGAGGGGCGCAGCTACCTGGGCGACGACAGAGGGGCGCAGCTACCTGGGCGACGACAGAGGGGCGTAGCTACCTGGGTGATGACAGAGGATTTGAGGGGCCGGATCTTGGAGGTCCAGGCATTGACTGGTTCCTGGGTCCCCTCGGGTGAAGCAGCCTTCTCAGGCAGCGGAGGGAAGGCATCCTTGTAGGCTGGGGCCTCCTCATCTCCAGCAGAACTAGACCCTGTGTCAGAACCATTAGAAACAAGCCACCATATATTTTTTTTAAACTCACTGACTACGAGTGTCTGATAAATGACAGGTACATTATCAGTTAAGCAACAAGACATGAGTTGTGTTTAGGTATACGGCCTTCCTCTGACACCACCTTGTGTAGAGGTCCTGGATGGCAGGAAGCTTGGCCCCAGTGATGTACTGGGCCGTTCGCACTACCCTCTATAGTTGATAACTGAAGGCCAGACTACTCTACCCAGAGGAACAAATAAAAACCAACTCACCACCTGCCTGCTCTGCAACGAGCCCCGAGCGGTGCTCGTTGAAGCTTTCCTGCGTAAGTACAGCGACTGAGCTCATGGTCGAAATCCCACGTTTACACGGAGTACGAGTGTGTCACTAGTAAAGGAAAAGAGGACATCGTTAAATCAGGGTTAAACATTTTTTTTAAGCCTGCATAGCAAAGACATGACAGACTCAAAAAGGGAAAGATCATTAAAATCATTGATGTCTTTATAAAGGCCTTGTCTCATGGCTATGAAATACAATAAACCATGAAAACAAATAAACCACTTATAGTTAAGGGTTAAAATATATAGTAGTACAAAAACACATTTATCAGCTTGAATGGACTTTGATGTTAGGCCCCACGGTCTTATCTGCCGTTATCAAAAGAAGCCATGCCTTTCCAGGAGGGATAATCTATGTTCTAGCTATTACCTATTTCACACGTCAACACTTTCTTTGAATGTCTTGACAAATAGCTTTAGTGCACAGATTAGGCAAATGTAGCATAACCAAGAGGACAAACCGACTCATTGCAGTAGCAACATGTGATGTTGACACTACACACTGATCTCTGTTCAGTTCAGCATTTCCCACACTAAATGTTAAGGTTAGGATTGGGGGGGGGGGGGTGAACCTAAAGGCCAGCTGATCAGGGGGTGAACCTAAAGGCCAGCTGATCGCGATATTAATCTGGTGTGGATGGTTTCAATTTACCGTCCAAAACGCATTGTACGCAGCAAGCAACACAGCCAATGGACCGGTTTGTATCTTTAAAAATAATAATAATAATAATTCTCCATTCAGGTTGCAAAAGCGTCAATTTCCTCCTCAACTAGATTTAATGGCGAGAAGGAAATTTAAAATATTGGAAAAATGTGTACTTTCTTAATGAAACGCCATTTCCGCCACCATGTTAGTGGCTAATGCTACTTCCTGATGCTGCGCCCTACGTTCAGCAAAAGGTAAACAGACTGCTGCAACCCGATTGGCTGACCACGATACACAACATACGAAACTAGCATTCCTAGGCATTAGCCACTTTATCACGGCGATGGAAAATTGTGTTTTACACAAAGAATGCATATTTCACCCGCCCTTTTAAAATATCTAGTTAAGGAAGAAATTGACGCCATTACAGCCCAACTGGAGAAAGTCCTATGTTTAAACCTGTCCACGTGAGATACGAGTGCATTTCCGGCTGCATGCAATTCATCTGGACAGTAAGATGGAAACTAATCAAAATTGACATCTGCCTGCCTCTGGGCTAGGGGAGGGAAAGTGGATCCTAGATCTGTACCTAGGGTAAACTTCACCACTACCTACATGAACAAATTACCTCGACTAACCTGTACCCCCGCACATTGACTAGGTACCGGTAACCCCTGTATATAGCCTCTTATTTTATCATGTTACTTTTCTTTTTACTGTATTTCATAAATATTTTCTTAACACTTCATGAACTGCACTGTTGGTTTAAGTGCTTGTAAGTTACCATTTCACAGTAAGGTCTACACTTGTTGTATTCGGCACTTGACAAATACATTGATTTGAACAACTAAGTTGGCCTAGGCCTTTCTAAGCTGGGTGAATGAGCTTTCCAAGGTTAAGAGGATTTCCCCACTGACCCGTTCAGTTCATCCACCCACTGGAGCTTCCCCTAGGTACAGATCTAGGATCAGCTTCCCCCTCCCCAGTCCTAACCAAGTAGATCAGACTGGACCCTTAGCACATGCGCTAGGTGTAGGGTGAAGTTGTCCCAAGACACTCCTCTTGGGGCAGTTTTGTACTTTTCCCACCAATGTTTAGGATTTGGCAAGGGGGGGGTGACCCCTGAGAACATTCACTAGACTATTCCTCTGCAAACTGCAAAATTGTTTTGCTTCAAATGAATGAGAAGCAGTGGGGGGCGGGGACTTCATACCATCAAAATAGAATCAAACCAATCACAGAACATCTACTTGAATGGGAAGATCCAATCAGTGATCCAACCAAGAGCCAACCAGTCAGTGGAGGTGGTGCCTGGGATCCTTAGCATGGCGTTAGTATGGGGCGGCAGGGTAGCCTAGTGGTTAGAGTGTTGGACTAGTAACCGAAAGGTTGCAAGTTCGACTCCCCGAGCTGACAAGGTACAAATCTGTCGTTCTGCCCCTGAACAGGCAGTTAACCCACTGTTCCTAGGCCGTCATTGAAAATAAGAATTTGTTCTTAACTGACTAGCCTAGTAAAATAAAAAAGGTACAATTTTTTAAAAAGCACAGCACAGTCAGTGGAGGTGGTGTCTGGGATCCTTAGCATGGCGTTCGTACAGCTGTTTTCACATGCTTTCCAGAGCAGCACCCTTTAAGGGGCCTCTTCCTCCTAGGCTAGGCATCTTTAAGGCTGAGCAGGCCGAATCAGTGGTGCGACAGCACAGTGAACTACATTACAGCCCAGGAAAGCCATACTGGTTTAACATGGAGCAAGAAAAACAGCCTTGCACGAAAAATGTAAAACGTTGAAAAGATTTCACAAAGTAGACTACTGAAGTGTTTCAAACCTCTAGAAAGAT